>NC_080178.1:1410310-1515310 GCF_950295315.1 Erinaceus europaeus
CACTCAGGTTCTCAGTGCTCCTAGTACACTCAATGCTCCCAGTGCTCCCAGCACACTCAGGTTCCCAGTGCTCCCAGCACACCCAGAGCTCCAAGTGCTCCCAGCACACCCAGTGCTCCCAGCACACTCAGGGCTCTCAGTGCTCCCAGCACACTCAGGGTGCCCAGTGCTCCCAGTGCATCGCCCTGGGGACAATCCTGAAGGAAGGGGGGTGCATGGTACCCAGCAGCCTCTGAACTGCACACCCCGCACCATGAGCTCCACTGTCTCCCTGAACTCCTACCCAGCCCGCACACCCCAGGGCCCAGCCTCAGCCACCCCCACCCCCACGGCATCCCCTCTGAGCCTCAGTGCTGCAGCCACCCGGACATCTACATCCCACACTCACACGTGGCTGACACTGGCTCGTACCAGGTTCTCGCTGGGGCCGAGGAAGGATGCTGGGTGGGAGGGCGGGAGGCAGACGTGCTGGCGGGTGTGGGAGGCTCTGGTCTGGACTCTGTCTGTCCATGTGGGCATGGGGTGGGGTACGACAATGATGGTGCATATGTGTGTGGTGGGTAGATGCATGGTTAGTGGGTAGAGGGAAGGATGGTGGGTAGAAGAAGGGATGGATGGATGGTGGATGGGTGAATGGAAGGATGAGTGGTGGATGGAAGGATGAGTGGTGGCTGAATGGATGAGTGGTGGATGGATGGATGAGTGGTGGAAGGAATAATGAGTGGTGGGTGAATGGATGAGTGATGGCTGGATGGGTGGTGGGTGAATGGATGAGTGGTGGGTGAATGGATGAGTGATGGTTGGATGGATGAGTGGTATATGGAAGAATGAGTGGTGGATGGAAGGATGAGTGGTGGATGGAAGGATGAGTGGTGGATGGAAGGATGAGTGTGGGTGAATGGATGAGTGGTGGGTGAATGGATGAGTGGTGGATGGAAGGATGAGTGTGGGTGAATGGATGAGTGGTGGATGGAAGGATGAGTGTGGGTGAATGGATGAGTGGTGGGTGAATGGTTGAGTGGTGGATGGATGGATGAGTGATGGATGGAAGGATGAGTGGTGGATGGAAGGATGAGTGGTGGGTGAATGGATGAGTGGTGGATGGAATGATGAGTGGTGGGTGAATAGTTGTGTGGTGGGTGAAAGGATGAGTGATGGATGGATGGATGAGTGGTGGATGGAAGGGTGAGTGGTGGAGGGAAGGTTGAGTGGTGGGTGAATGGATGAGTTATGGATGGATGGATGGATGGATGGATGAGGGGTGGGTGAATGGATGAGTGGTGGACGGATGGATGAGTGGTGGATGGATGCATGGGTGGTGGGTGAATGGATGAGTGGTGGATGGAAGGATGAGTGATGGAAGGAATAATGAGTGGTGGGTGAATGGTTGAGTGGTGGGTGAAAGGATGAGTGATGGATGGATGGATGAGTGGTAGATGGAAGAATGAGTGGTGGATGGAAGGATGAATGGTGGGTGAATGGATGGATGGTGGATGGGTGGATGGATGGATGAGTGGTGAATGGAAGGATGAGTGGTGGAGGGAAGGTTGAGTGGTGGGCGAATGGATGAGTTGTGGATGGATGGGTGAGAGGTGGGTGAATTGATGAGTTATGGATGGATGGATGGATGGTGGATGGATGGTGGATGGGTGGATGGATGGATGAGTGGTAGATGGGTGGATGGATGAATGAGTAGTGGATGGATGGATGTATTCATGGAGGAGTGGTGGAGGGATGGAGGAGTGGTGGAGGGATGGATGAGTGGTGGATGGATGGATGAGTGGTGGATGGGTGGATGGATGATGAGTAAGTAGATGGATGGATGAATGGAATGATGGATGGTGAAAGGATGGTGGATGGATAAGCCGATGGGCACATTCGTGAATGGATGCAAGTAAGCTGTCTGGCTCTACGTGGGAGGAAGGAGGGAGGAGGGCAGGGGAGTGGAGCAAGGGCATGGGGTTCCCAGGCTGCTGCGAGGATCCCCGTGGCCTAGTTCTGCCTCACATGGAGACACACCAGCTCTGAGAAGCAGTGCCGAGGTGACGGATCCCCAGGGCTGGTGTAGATGGTACACCTGTGAGCCAGCCAGGCCACCCACGGCCTTCTGGGAGCCCACCCTGGGGGGAAGCGGGGCCTGAGTCTCAGGCCACATTTTAAACCTGCCCGTGCCCAGCGGCCCGACCTCCCTGCGCCTCGGCGGTGCCCCGGCCCACCCGTGGCCAGGCTGGTCACCCTCAAGGGGCGTGGCCGGGCGTTGACCAGGCCGGAACGTGGCCCCAGCTGTCAGCAGGGCACCCCACGACTGCCAGCCTGTTTTCTGGCTTTCACAGAGACACAGAGACTCCTCACAGGAACGGCCAGCTTCCTCCAGGGTGCTCAGTGCTGCCACTGTGAATCCACGGCTCCCAATGGTCTGTTTTTCCTTTTTTGTTTTTCATTTTAATATGACTGAGAGGGGAGGCAGAGATGGAGAGAGACAGAGACACATGCAGATCCAAGTCACTGCTTGTGAAACAACCCCACTGCAGGTGGAGGCCAGGGTTTCGAACTCTGGTCCTTCCGTGTTTCTTGTGTGTGGTATTGTGTGTGCTTAGCTGGGTGTGCCACCACCCAGCCCCTCTCTGCCTCCTCCTCATCTGACTGGCCCTTGGGGCGTCAGTACCCCTGTTCCCAGTCCCGAGATTGCCTGGGGGTCTGTGTCCTGTGTGGGCAGAGCAGACCCTGCAGACAGCACCTCAGCCCTCGCCCCCCCCCCCAGGCACTGACCTCCTGGGGCCGTGGGCTCTGGGACGGGGAGGCCTGCTGCCCGGTCTGGGGTGTGGAGAGCAGTCTGGGGGCCCCCAAATCCCCTGGGTTAGGTCCTCCCCAGCTCCTAGCCAGGCTGTGCATGAACAGAGGCAGCCATCAGCCTGAGGAGCCAGTGACCGCACTGTCCCCAGAAAGTCCAGGACTGCCCAGTGGCCTGAGCTGTGGCAGGGGAGGCCCCTCTGGGTCCGGGGGCCTCAGACAACTTGGAAAAGCTGCAGCAGTGGTGCCGGAGCTGAGGAAAGAAAGCGTGTTTCCCGGCGGGGCCGACAGCACAGTGGTTCTGCAAAAAAAGCCTTTCCTGCCTGAGGCTCTTGAGGGCCCAGGTTCAGTCCCCTGTACTACCATCAGCCAGAGCTGAGCAGGGTCCTGCTGGTCTCTCTTTCACGTATACATTTATTTATTGATTCCCTTTTGTTGCCCTTGTTGTTTTATTGTTGTAGTTATTACTGGTGTCATCGTTGTTAGATAGGACAGAGAGAAATGGAGAGAGGAGGGGAAGACAGAGAGGAGGAGAGAAAGACAGACACCTGCAGACCTGCTTCACCGCCTGGGAAGCGACTCCCCTGCAGGTGGGGAGCCGGGGGCTCGAACCGGGAGTCTTATACCGGTCCTTGTGCTTTGCGCCACGTGCGCTTAACCCGCTCGCTACCGCCTGACTCCCTCTCCCTCTCTTTCACTAAAAACAAACAACCAAATAGATTAATGTTAAAAAAAAAAAAAAAAAGAAAAGAAAAAAGCACATGAACCGTGAGCACACAGGGAGGTCTCAGCTGAGCAGGCTGAGGGCATGTGGCAATCTGCGGCGCGGCTGAGGGAGGACGTGCCCCTCACGGCCCGTCAGCAGGTTCTCACGGGGGGGGGGGGTCGAGAGGCCCACTCACGGGCAGTGGTTCTGAGTAGGCTTCAAAAAGACGAACAGAAGCTTGAGCACACGTAGGCGCGAGTCCTCTCCTGGTGGGGGAGTGGGACGGGGAGTGGGGGACAAGGCAAAGCGACCTAAACACAGACCCCGGATGCCCGGCAGCCTCAGCCTGAGGACCCAGGCTCACCAAGGTCAAACTGACGGAGGAAAACAAAACACGAGAAAGGGAGACAGTCCCACAGAGACGGGCAGAGACGGGCAGAAACTCTGAGTCCCCCACGGCCACAGAGACGGGCAGAGACGGGCAGGGCCATTCGGCCCACACTGGACACTGTGTGTTGTGGCCGGGGAAGCCCCCTCCCTGTGCCCCACTAGGGGTCTTCTGTGCTGGTGTGGGGCTCAGGCCTGCAGTCTCCACAAGCCCCATGGAGATGGGAGGCCACACCCCAAAGTCCAGGGGAAGAGAGACCACTTTCCAGCCGGAGTCCCACGCTCAGGGGTCTGCGGGCTGGGGGGAGGCTGCGGTGGGGCACAGGAAGCAGGGAGCCCCCCCAACTGTGGCCCCACCCCAGTCAGGAAGTCCAGGGGTTTGGGCCCAGGGACAGCGTGTGGGGTCCTCTCCACAGCACCCTGGTCTCCCATGGTCCCCAACTGCCTTTACCTTCCGTGGCCTCTTGTGGCTGCCTTGGACCGGGTGGTCCTGGCTGTGTGCCACCCCTTGGCTGAGAAGAAGGAGCACAGGGTCCATAAGTCTTGGGGGTTCCATGGCTACTTCTCAGGGGCTGGGCTGCAGTCTGACCAATGACCCAGGCTGGTGACGTTCCCACAAGAGCAACTGCGTGGTCCCAGGACCTGGGGGCTCCAGATGCCCCCTTACTCCTGCAGGCCCTAAGCCCCCCGCCCAAACCTGCCAAGCATCCCCTGTCTGCTGGCCCTGCAGCCGCACCCCCTAAGAAGACTCACCTGCAGCCCCTGGCGTGCCTGAACCCCCACACAGGGACCCCATCATTGCTCATGGGGCAGAGGCCCAGGGCCCGGCTCACTGGTGGGGAGAAGTGTCTGTTTCCTTCTGTGTCACTGGCCTGTTTTCCTGACTGCAGTGAGGGGGGCGCCCCCAGAGTGCCCCCATCTTCCTGGGGCCTGCTGTGTCACAGAGAAACTTAATCACTTTGTTTGCTTGCTTTGGGTTGATGAGGTGACCCCAGGCCCAGCCTGCTGGGAGCACGCGCTGTGGGAGGCCGAGGGGACAGGCTGTGTCCACCGGGGGACTCGGGCCTGGTCAGTGGGGGCTCAGGAGGCCCTGACCCTCTCCACATCAAGGGCAGTGCCGAAAGAAAGTCTTCTCCGTAGGGTTGGCATCTGGGGGCTGACTGGACACCCCGACTTCCAGGTCAGCCTCTTCCCTTCCTCTCTTCAGCCTGTGACCTTCCTTCCCTCCCTCCTCTCCTCCCCAAGAGCCGGAGTCCAGAGGAGGAGGAGTTTCTGTGCAACCCTCTTCTCTAGCCTGTGTCCTTGAGGCCTCCCCCCCCACCCCCCCACCCCGTGGAGGTTGAAGGCTGCCCCCCCATGGCCTCCCTCCAGAGGCGACCCCTGCACTCTCTAGGGCCGGGCCCAGCAAGGCAGGGGGTGGTGTGGGTGTCCGGAGGAGGGGTGCTTGGGGGTCCAATCTCTAGTGTGTTCCTCACCGGTGGGGGCAGTACCCCCTGCCCACTCCTGGTACAAAATGAGCAGCCCTGGACCTCACCTAGGTGGGGGGGGGGAGGTTACCAGGAGCTGGTGGCTCAGGTGACAGCCGGTGTCCATGGCACTGATGTGGGGACCCAGGGGACTTGGGGACTCTGCCAGTGGGTGGCTGATCTTAGGTGGATAGGTGCCATCAGCCCGGGGGTCTGGGGCACAGGGCAGGTGTGGGGACCCTCTGGTGGCTCCAGGGGCCTGTGCCACTGCCACCTGGCTGGGTCTCTCTGGTCTCGTGGGCCCTCGTTGGGTGGGGCTGTCAGGCTTGGGAGGCATAGGGGCACCCTGCAGCCCGGCACCCTGGGCAGTGGGCAGGGCCAGTGGGGCCCCGGGCACAGGGCCTGGGATCTGGGGACGGCTGCCAGGCCGGGGAGGGAAGAGGCCGGACCCTGGAGGCCTTGACCAGAGCGGGTCCCGCAGCTGAGCGAGCTCCTGCGTGTGCCGTGGAGTCACTCGAGCATGTCATATGTGCCGCATGTCACGTGTGTTGTGTGAGTATGCTGTGTGATTGCCTGTGTGTCACGCGACTGTCTCCCAGCCCATCACACAAACCCATCATAGCCTATCCACCATTCAGCCATTCATTCAGCAACCTCCGTCCCTCCTTCCCTCCATCCCTCCAAACCTCCAAACCTCCATCCCTAATTCCCTCCATCCCTCCTTCCCTCCATCCCTCCTTCCCTCCTTCCCTCCATCCCTCCATCCCTCCATCCCTCCTTCCCTCCATCCCTCCTTCCCTCCAACCCTCCATCCCTCCATCCCTCCTTCCCTCCATCCCTCCTTCCCTCCATCCCTCCATCCCTCCTTCCCTCCATCCCTCCTTCCCTCCATCCCTCCTTCCCTCCATCCCTCCTTCCCTCCATCCCTCCTTCCCTCCATCCCTCCTTCCCTCCATCCCTCCATCCCTCCTTCCCACCATCCCTCCATCCCTCCATCGCTCCTTCTCTGCATCCCTCCATCCCTCCTTCCCTCCATCCCTCCTTCCCTCCATCTCTCCATCCCTCCTTCCCTCCATCCCTCCATCCCTCCTTCCCTCCATCCCTCCTTCCCTCCATCCCTCCTTCCCTCCATCCCTCCATCCCTCCTTCCCTCCATCCCTCCATCCCTCCTTCCCTCCATCTGTCCATCCCTCCTTCCCTCCATCCCTCCTTCCCTCCATCCCTCCTTCCCTCCATCCCTCCTTCCCTCCATCCGTCCATCCCTCCTTCCCTCCATCCCTCCTTCCCTCCATCCCTCCTTCCCTCCATCCCTCCTTCCCTCCATCCCTCCTTCCCTCCATCCCTCCTTCCCTCCACCCCTCCGTCCCTCCATCCCTCCTTCCCTCCTTCCCTCCATCCCTCCATCCCTCCTTCCCTCCACCCCTCCGTCCCTCCATCCCTCCTTCCCTCCATCCCTCCATCCCTCCATCCCTCCGTCCCTCCTTCCCTCCTTCCCTCCATCCCTCCATCCCTCCATCCCTCCATCCCTCCTTCCCTCCATCCCTCCATCCCTCCATCCCTCCTTCCCTCCATCCCTCCTTCTCTCCATCCCTCCTTCCCTCCATCCCTCCTTCCCTCCATCCCTCCGTCCCTCCTTCCCTCCATCCCTCCTTCCCTCCATCCCTCCTTCCCTCCATCCCTCCTTCCCTCCATCCCTCCATCCCTCCGTCCCTCCATCCCTCCATCCCTCCATCCCTCCTTCCCTCCATCCCTCCTTCCCTCCATCCCTCCATCCCTCCATCCCTCCTTCCCTCCATCCCTCCATCCTTCCTTCCCTCCATCCCTCCATCCCTCCTTCCCTCCATCCTTCCTTCCCTCCATCCCTCCATCCCTCCTTCCCTCCATCCCTCCATCCCTCCTTCCCTCCATCCCTCCATCCCTCCTTCCCTCCATCCCTCCATCCCTCCATCCCTCCTTCCCTCCATCCCTCCTTCTCTCCATCCCTCCTTCCCTCCATCCCTCCTTCCCTCCATCCCTCCGTCCCTCCTTCCCTCCATCCCTCCTTCCCTCCATCCCTCCTTCCCTCCATCCCTCCTTCCCTCCATCCCTCCGTCCCTCCGTCCCTCCATCCCTCCATCCCTCCATCCCTCCATCCCTCCATCCCTCCTTCCCTCCATCCCTCCATCCCTCCATCCCTCCTTCCCTCCATCCCTCCATCCCTCCATCCCTCCATCCCTCCATCCCTCCATCCTTCCTTCCCTCCTTCCCTCCATCCCTCCATCCCTCCATCCCTCCTTCCCTCCTTCCCTCCATCCCTCCATCCCTCCTTCCCTCCATCCCTCCATCCCTCCATCCCTCCTTCCCTCCATCCCTCCATCCCTCCATCCCTCCATCCCTCCATCCCTCCTTCCCTCCATCCCTCCATCCCTCCATCCCTCCTTCCCTCCATCCCTCCATCCCTCCATCCTTCCTTCCCTCCATCCCTCCTTCCCTCCATCCCTCCATCCCTCCATCCCTCCATCCCTCCATCCCTCCACCCCTCCACCCATCTTCCACTCATCAAACCTCCATCTACTGGTGTCACCCCCCCAGCCCACGGGGTGCCGAGGGACAGGGTGCCAGGGCTCCTGGTGTGGGTGGGGAGGGGCCTCCCAGGCTCTGCGCACCCCTGGGTCTAGTCCTCAAAGCGCCCTGCGAGGGGCAGGATGGGGGTGCTCCAGGGGTCCCTTGCCACTGGGTCCCGTCCCCCTCAGAGGCCACAGGTCCCAGCTGGACTCCATACACACTCCCGACCTACCCACTCCCGGCTTAGGGGCACAGCTGCGGAGGGCAGCCGGCTGGGGCACTGGAGGGAGGAGGGGTGTGGGCGGGGAGGGTGCCCCAGGCTTGGTGCCCCTTGGAGGGGACCTTGGGGGAGACGCTGCCCCCTCTGCCTCAGTTTCCCCATCTGCAAGGGGCACTGACTGCCCTCGAGAAGCCTGTGAGGTGTGGCCCCTGCTGCCGTCCCCTGGCCGGGCACACGCTCTGTGCAGGGCTGACCTCATGTCCTTCCCCCCACCCCCCGGGCAGAGCAGAGAGGGGTGGGGGCATGGCTGACTGGCCCTGAGTGCTCCCGGCCTGACGACGGCTCCTCCACCCAACACCCACCCTCCGAGGGAACTAATTTCCTGACCAGTAAACATCTCAGGGGCCAAAGGCGGCCCTGCTCTCACTGTGCTAGGACTGTGCTCATGGCATCCACCAGCACACGGGCACTGCCCTCCCTACTACCAGGTGCCCAGCTGCCCAGCCCCCAGACACCCCTCAGCCCAGCCCCCAGACACCCCTCACCTCAGCCCCAGACACCCCTCAGCCCAGACCCCAGACACCCCTCACCCCAGCCCCCAGACACCCCTCAGCCCAGCCTCCAGACACCCCTCAGCTCAGCCCCCAGACACCCCTCAGCCCAGACCCCAGACACCCCTCACCCCAGCCCCCAGACACCCCTCACCTCAGCCCCAGACACCCCTCAGCTCAGCCCCAGACACCCCTCAGCTCAGCCCCCAGAAACCCCTCAGCCCAGACCCCAGACACCCCTCAGCTCAGCCCCAGACACCCCTCAGCCCAGCCCCCAGACACCCCTCAGCCCAGCCCCCAGACACCCCTCAGCTCAGCCCCCAGACACCCCTCAGCTCAGCCCCAGACACCCCTCAGCCCAGCCCCCAGACACCCCTCAGCCCAGCCCCCAGACACCCCTCAGCTCAGCCCCCAGACACCCCTCAGCTCAGCCCCCAGACACCCCTCAGCCCAGCCTCCAGACACCCCTCAGCCCAGCCCCCAGACACCCCTCAGCTCAGCCCCCAGACACCCCTCAGCTCAGCCCCAGACACCCCTCAGCCCAGCCTCCAGACACCCCTCAGCCCAGACCCCAGACACCCCTCAGCTCAGCCCCCAGACACCCCTCAGCTCAGCCCCCAGACACCCCTCAGCCCAGACCCCAGACACCCCTCAGCTCAGCCCCAGACACCCCTCAGCCCAGCCTCCAGACACACCTCAGCTCAGCCCCCAGACACCCCTCAGCCCAGCCCCCAGACACCCCTCAGCCCAGCCCCCAGACACCCCTCAGCCCAGCCCCCAGACACCCCTCAGCCCAGCCCCCAGACACCCCTCAGCCCAGCCCCCAGACACCCCTCAGCTCAGCCCCCAGACACCCCTCAGCCCAGCCCCCAGACACCCCTCAGCCCAGACCCCAGACACCCCTCACCCCAGACCCCAGACACCCCTCAGCCCAGCCCCCAGACACCCCTCAGCCCAGCCCCCAGACACCCCTCAGCTCAGCCCCCAGACACCCCTCAGCCCAGCCCCCAGACACCCCTCAGCCCAGACCCCAGACACCCCTCACCCCAGACCCCAGACACACCTCAGCTCAGCCCCCAGACACCCCTCAGCCCAGACCCCAGACACCCCTCACCTCAGCCCCAGACACCCCTCAGCTCAGCCCCCAGACACCCCTCACCCCAGCCCCCAGACACCCCTCACCTCAGCCCCAGACACCCCTCACCCCAGCCCCCAGAAACCCCTCAGCCCAGCCCCCAGACACCCCTCACCCCAGCCCCCAGACACCCCTCAGCCCAGCCCCCAGACACCCCTCACCCCAGCCCCCAGACACCCCTCACCCCAGCCCCCAGACACCCCTCAGCCCAGCCCCCAGACACCCCTCACCCCAGACCCCAGACACACCTCAGCTCAGCCCCCAGACACCCCTCAGCCCAGCCCCCAGACACCCCTCAGCCCAGCCCCCAGACACCCCTCAGCCCAGCCTCCAGACACCCCTCAGCCCAGCCCCCAGACACCCCTCAGCCCAGCCTCCAGACACCCCTCAGCCCAGACCCCAGACACCCCTCAGCTCAGCCCCCAGACACCCCACAGCCCAGACCCCAGACACCCCTCAGCCAAGTACCCAGACACCCCTCACCTCAGCCCCAGACACCCCTCACCCAGCCCCCAGACACCCCTCAACCCAGCACCCAGACACACCTCAGCCCAGCCCCCAGACACCCCTCACCCCAGCACCCAGACACCCCTCAGCCCAGCACCCAGACACCCCTCACCTCAGCCCCAGACACCCCTCAGCTCAGCCCCAGACACCCCTCAGCTCAGCCCCCAGAAACCCCTCAGCCCAGACCCCAGACACCCCTCAGCTCAGCCCCAGACACCCCTCAGCCCAGCCCCCAGACACCCCTCAGCCCAGCCCCCAGACACCCCTCAGCTCAGCCCCCAGACACCCCTCAGCTCAGCCCCAGACACCCCTCAGCCCAGCCCCCAGACACCCCTCAGCCCAGCCCCCAGACACCCCTCAGCTCAGCCCCCAGACACCCCTCAGCTCAGCCCCCAGACACCCCTCAGCCCAGCCTCCAGACACCCCTCAGCCCAGCCCCCAGACACCCCTCAGCTCAGCCCCCAGACACCCCTCAGCTCAGCCCCAGACACCCCTCAGCCCAGCCTCCAGACACCCCTCAGCCCAGACCCCAGACACCCCTCAGCTCAGCCCCCAGACACCCCTCAGCTCAGCCCCCAGACACCCCTCAGCCCAGACCCCAGACACCCCTCAGCTCAGCCCCAGACACCCCTCAGCCCAGCCTCCAGACACACCTCAGCTCAGCCCCCAGACACCCCTCAGCCCAGCCCCCAGACACCCCTCAGCCCAGCCCCCAGACACCCCTCAGCCCAGCCCCCAGACACCCCTCAGCCCAGCCCCCAGACACCCCTCAGCCCAGCCCCCAGACACCCCTCAGCTCAGCCCCCAGACACCCCTCAGCCCAGCCCCCAGACACCCCTCAGCCCAGACCCCAGACACCCCTCACCCCAGACCCCAGACACCCCTCAGCCCAGCCCCCAGACACCCCTCAGCCCAGCCCCCAGACACCCCTCAGCTCAGCCCCCAGACACCCCTCAGCCCAGCCCCCAGACACCCCTCAGCCCAGACCCCAGACACCCCTCACCCCAGACCCCAGACACACCTCAGCTCAGCCCCCAGACACCCCTCAGCCCAGACCCCAGACACCCCTCACCTCAGCCCCAGACACCCCTCAGCTCAGCCCCCAGACACCCCTCACCCCAGCCCCCAGACACCCCTCACCTCAGCCCCAGACACCCCTCACCCCAGCCCCCAGAAACCCCTCAGCCCAGCCCCCAGACACCCCTCACCCCAGCCCCCAGACACCCCTCAGCCCAGCCCCCAGACACCCCTCACCCCAGCCCCCAGACACCCCTCACCCCAGCCCCCAGACACCCCTCAGCCCAGCCCCCAGACACCCCTCACCCCAGACCCCAGACACACCTCAGCTCAGCCCCCAGACACCCCTCAGCCCAGCCCCCAGACACCCCTCAGCCCAGCCCCCAGACACCCCTCAGCCCAGCCTCCAGACACCCCTCAGCCCAGCCCCCAGACACCCCTCAGCCCAGCCTCCAGACACCCCTCAGCCCAGACCCCAGACACCCCTCAGCTCAGCCCCCAGACACCCCACAGCCCAGACCCCAGACACCCCTCAGCCAAGTACCCAGACACCCCTCACCTCAGCCCCAGACACCCCTCACCCAGCCCCCAGACACCCCTCAACCCAGCACCCAGACACACCTCAGCCCAGCCCCCAGACACCCCTCACCCCAGCACCCAGACACCCCTCAGCCCAGCACCCAGACACACCTCAGCCCAGCCCCCAGACACCTCTCACCCCAGCCCCTGAGACACCCCTCAGCCCAGACCCCAGACACCCCTCAGCTCAGCCCCCAGACACCCCACAGCCCAGACCCCAGACACCCCTCAGCCCAGCCCCCAGACACCCCACAGCCCAGACCCCAGACACCCCTCACCCCAGACCCCAGACACCCCTCAGCCCAGCCCCCAGACACCCCTCAGCCCAGCCCCCAGACACCCCTCAGCTCAGACCCCAGACACCCCTCAGCCCAGCCCCCAGACACCCCTCAGCCCAGACCCCAGACACCCCTCAGCCCAGCACCCAGACACCCCTCAGCCCAGCCCCCAGACACCCCTCAGCCCAGTCCCTAGACACCCCTCAGCTCAGCCCCCAGACACCCCACAGCCCAGACCCCAGACACCCCTCACCCCAGACCCCAGACACCCCTCAGGCCAGCCCCCAGACACCCCTCAGCCCAGCCCCCAGACACCCCTCAGCTCAGACCCCAGACACCCCTCAGCTCAGCCCCCAGACACCCCTCAGCCCAGACCCCAGACACCCCTCAGCCCAGACCCCAGACACCCCTCAGCTCAGCCCCCAGACACCCCTCAGCCCAGACCCCAGACACCCCTCAGCTCAGCCCCAGACACCCCTCAGCCCAGCCTCCAGACACACCTCAGCTCAGCCCCCAGACACCCCTCAGCCCAGCCCCCAGACACCCCTCAGCCCAGCCCCCAGACACCCCTCACCTCAGCCCCAGACACCCCTCAGCCCAGACCCCAGACACCCCTCAGCCCAGCCCCCAGACACCCCTCAGCCCAGCCCCCAGACACCCCTCAGCTCAGCCCCCAGACACCCCTCAGCCCAGCCCCCAGACACCCCTCAGCCCAGACCCCAGACACCCCTCACCCCAGACCCCAGACACACCTCAGCTCAGCCCCCAGACACCCCTCAGCCCAGACCCCAGACACCCCTCACCTCAGCCCCAGACACCCCTCAGCTCAGCCCCCAGACACCCCTCACCCCAGCCCCCAGACACCCCTCACCTCAGCCCCAGACACCCCTCACCCCAGCCCCCAGAAACCCCTCAGCCCAGCCCCCAGACACCCCTCACCCCAGCCCCCAGACACCCCTCAGCCCAGCCCCCAGACACCCCTCACCCCAGCCCCCAGACACCCCTCACCCCAGCCCCCAGACACCCCTCAGCCCAGCCCCCAGACACCCCTCACCCCAGACCCCAGACACACCTCAGCTCAGCCCCCAGACACCCCTCAGCCCAGCCCCCAGACACCCCTCAGCCCAGCCCCCAGACACCCCTCAGCCCAGCCTCCAGACACCCCTCAGCCCAGCCCCCAGACACCCCTCAGCCCAGCCTCCAGACACCCCTCAGCCCAGACCCCAGACACCCCTCAGCTCAGCCCCCAGACACCCCACAGCCCAGACCCCAGACACCCCTCACCTCAGCCCCCAGACACCCCTCAGCCAAGTACCCAGACACCCCTCACCTCAGCCCCAGACACCCCTCACCCAGCCCCCAGACACCCCTCACCTCAGCCCCAGACACCCCTCACCCCAGCCCCCAGACACCCCTCAACCCAGCACCCAGACACACCTCAGCCCAGCCCCCAGACACCCCTCACCCCAGCACCCAGACACCCCTCAGCCCAGCACCCAGACACACCTCAGCCCAGCCCCCAGACACCTCTCACCCCAGCCCCTGAGACACCCCTCAGCCCAGACCCCAGACACCCCTCAGCTCAGCCCCCAGACACCCCACAGCCCAGACCCCAGACACCCCTCAGCCCAGCCCCCAGACACCCCACAGCCCAGACCCCAGACACCCCTCACCCCAGACCCCAGACACCCCTCAGCCCAGCCCCCAGACACCCCTCAGCCCAGCCCCCAGACACCCCTCAGCTCAGACCCCAGACACCCCTCAGCCCAGCCCCCAGACACCCCTCAGCCCAGACCCCAGACACCCCTCACCCCAGACCCCAGACACCCCTCAGCTCAGACCCCAGACACCCCTCAGCTCAGCCCCCAGACACCCCTCAGCCCAGACCCCAGACACCCCTCAGCCCAGCCCCCAGACACCCCTCAGCCCAGCCCCCAGACACCCCTCAGCCCAGCCCCCAGACACCCCTCAGCCCAGCCCCCAGACACCCCTCAGCCCAGCCCCCAGACACCCCTCAGCCCAGACCCCAGACTACCCTCACCCCAGCCTCCAGACACCCCTCACCTCAGCCCCAGACACCCCTCAGCCCAGACCCAGACACCCCTCAGCCCAGCACCCAGACACCCCTCAGCCCCAGCCCCAGACACCCCTCACCTCAACCCCAGACACCCCTCAGCCAAGCACCCAGACACCCCTTACACAGCCCCCAGACACCCCTCAGCCCAGACCCCAGACACCCCTCAGCCAAGTACCCAGACACCCCTCACCTCAGCCCCAGACACCCCTCACCCAGCCCCCAGACACCCCTCACCTCAGCCCCAGACACCCCTCACCCAGCCCCCAGACACCCCTCACCTCAGCCCCAGACACCCCTCACCCCAGCCCCCAGACACCCCTCAACCCAGCACCCAGACACACCTCAGCCCAGCCCCCAGACACACCTCAGCCCAGCACCCAGACACCCCTCAGCCCAGCACCCAGACACACCTCAGCCCAGCACCCAGACACACCTCAGCCCAGCCCCCAGACACCTCTCACCCCAGCCCCTGAGACACCCCTCACCCACCCCAGCCCCCAGACACCCCTCACCCACCCCAGCAATCCTGGTGACCCCTTCATGGCCCCCAACACCTGCACCCCCCACCCCAGTGCCTGAGGTGCCCCAACCCCCAGCACCCAGGCTGTACCCACCATCCTGTTTGCCATGTGTCAGTCCTCAGGGTGCTGGGGTTCTGGGGTGCCCGCCCTGCCAGTACGGGCACCCAGGCCTGGGTTCAGATCAGGTGGGTGTCTGGCCAGTGTCTCTAAGGAGCTGGGCCTCGTGGGGTCTGCGGGTGTCTGGGGGTGAGGCAGGTGCCTCCAGCTTCTCCAGGGCCAGAAAGGGTGCCTGGCAGAGAGACTTGGGGTGCAGCCCGTGTCGCTCTGGGCGCCCGCCCCCAGCCCCGAGGACCTCTGTGGGTCACTGAGCTGCAAGGATGCCCACCCGCCCGTGGATGTCCTGACTGAGGGTCGCTGGGTGGCTGAGGCAGAGAGGAGGCGAAGTCTCAGGGTGACCGGCGAGCTGCCCTCCCGTCCGCCTGGCAGCCAGCGCTGGGAACGGCTGCACTCAGGGAGGCGGCCGTGTTGTAGTGCCGTGTGCACAGCAGTATGTCGTGTTTGCACACACGCGTGTGCATGTGTGTGAGCCGGGCATGCGTGGGACACAACGGTGTTTGGGTGTGCGCGAACGGGTACACAGCTGTGTGCTCACGTGTACCGCGATGGTGCGTGTGATGTGGCCTGTTTGCATGCATGTAGACATGCACGCACACGCATGACATACCTGTGTTTGTGTGTGACATGTGCGCTGTGTCGTGACAGAGGAATTGAGAGGAGAGGGAGAGATAGGGAGACAGTGAGACCCCTGCAACCCAGCTTCCCCCCTTCAGGTGGGGAGCGGGGACTTGAACCCTGGTCCCTGTGCACCGTAGTGTGTGCGCTTAACCGGGCGAGCCACCGCCTGGGCCCCTGTACTTCTTTATTTGAAATAAAGAAACATAAAGACATTTAAAAATATGTATGTATGTATGTATGTATGTATGTATGTATGTATTTTAATGGCAGAGACAGCGAAAGAGATAGACAGATAGATACCAGAGCCCTGCTCAACTCTGGTTGATGGTAGTCCTGGGGGTTGAACCCGGGGCCTCACAGCCTAGGGCAGAAAAGTCTTTTGCAGAATCACTATGCTAACTCCCCAGTCTTTAAGTTTGTTATAACTACTTATTTTATTTTAATTTAAAAAGAAATCAATTAAAATCTGTCCATGTGTGTGTGTACGCATGTGTGTGGCATGATTGTATGTGCATGTGTGTGAGCACATGTGGCATGACCTTGCGTGCACACGTGCACAGAAGCTGTGTTGCAGCGTGTGATCCGTGTGAGCTGGCCAGGCGGGTCCTGTGCCTTTGCCCTGTGTGTGCTGGGCATGTCTTTGTCCATGTGGGGGCAGAGGTCTGGGGGGACTGGTGGGAGGCCGGGTGCTTTGCAGGGCCCCACGCCGGGAGTGCATTCTTGTGGCTGTGTCTCTAACTTGCTAAAAATCTGGGAAACAGAGAGAAAACCATTGTTAAGAGGATCTCAGCATTGGGGCTGCTACTTCCTGGAAGCCAGAGCCGCGTCTGGGGGACCAGGGGCTCCCCAATAGTCTGGGGTCTCTCAAATGGGCCCTCGTCTGCTTCAAGACCCCCCCACAGAGACCCCACCTCACATACCACCCCCCCAGTGGGATCTTGAAGTTTCAGCATGAGGGGGGTGACGTCTGGGGCAAAGTTGTGCGCGTGGGGACCCGCGAGGGTGGCGGGCGGTGGGGCACGTGTTCAGGGAGGCCCCTGCCAGGGCGAAAGGTGGAGAAGGCTCTGGAAGGATTTGGTTGACAAGAAGGGGATATAAAAGAGGACCCCAGGAAGTCGGGCTGTAGCCCTGAAGGTTGAGCGCAGGTGGCGCATAAGGATCCCGGTTCGAGCCCCGGCTCCCCACCTGCAGGGAAAGGGGGAGGTCAGAGATACAGGGGAGACAGACTCACTTTGGCAGCCTCAGGGGCGCCCGTCCTGAGCCTGGCCAGGCAAGCTACCTCCCCAGCTTCTGGGCTCCACTTCAGCAGAGAGAGAGAGAGAGAGAGAGAGAGAGAGAGAGAGCAAAGGAGATACAGAAATAGGAGAGACGCCACAGCCCACACGGCCATCCACAGAGCCTGCCCCCCTCCATACTGGCCGTGATGCCCCCATGGGGTGCCGAGGCTCAAACCCCGGGCCTTGTGCATGGAAAGGCAGGTGTCCTGCCCACTGATGGCATCTTCACCCTGATGCTCTAGAAGTTTCCACGGCTGCCGCCTTGTCCAGCCACTGACCCACAGGAGCTGAGAGTCACACCCGCCGCCAGCCAGGCCACATGTCGGGGGCTCAGGGCAGAGGAGGAAGGAGAGACGGACAACGGGACAAGCCCCACCTCTACCAGTCTCAGAGTGGAGATCCCTGGGCAGGGACCGACATTTGATGTCCAGGAAGTGTAGCCCAGTGCCAGGCTTCCCTGTAGCTGTCTGTCTGTCTGTCTCTACCTCTGTCTCTCTGTAGGAATTAAAAGGCCTGAAGAGGGGTATGGATCAACCTGCCAACAACCATGTCCAGCAGAGAAGCAATTATGGAAGCCAGAACTCCCACCTTCTGCTCCCCAAAAAGAATTTTTGTCCAAGGAGTCGGGCGGTAGCGCAGCGGGTTAAGCGCAGGTGATGCAGAGTGCAAGGACCGGCGTAAGGATCCCGGTTCGAGCCCCCGGCTCCCCACCTGCAGGGGAGTCATTTCCCAGGCGGTGAAGCAGGTCTGCAGGTGTCTGTCTTTCTCTCCCCTCTCTGTCTTCCCCTCCTCTCTCCATTTCTCTCTGTCCTAGCCAACAACGACGACAACAATAATAACTACAACAATAAAACAACAAGAGCAACCAAAAAAAGGGAATAAATAAAGAAAATAAATATTTAAACAAAAGAGGACCCCCAAAGACTGTCCTCCAGGAGTTGCAGACTGTGGGGGGCTCTAGTGGGGGATGGGGGAGGGCCCAGGCAGCAGCCAGTGAGGCAGGCCCCTCCCATGGGTGACAGGGGTGTACGCCCAGCCTCTTGCTGGTGCCCTGGGACCCCCAGTAGTGGGAATGGCTGGAGTGGGAGGGCTAAGCCTGTGTGCCCCCCTCTGCTCCCCGGCAGGTAAAGACCAAAGATGGGGGGGGGGGGGGCATGCAGATACCCGGGAGAGCTGAACGGCTCAGGAAGCCGGATGGCAGGAGTAGGGGTACCCTCATGATGGCGGGAGGGGGAGATGGACCCCAGCAAAGAGCTCGGGAACTCGCGGAACTAGGCAGGGGAGAGGCGGCCTCACCCCAGACACGGAACCTAACGTGGGGGGGAACACAGAGCCTGACACGAAGCCCGCCGCTGATGGGTGTGGGGTGGCGGGGGCTCCGGTGTGCACGCCATAGCACAGCCCTCCTGAGACAGTGGACAGCCTCCCGCAGGACAGGGTGAGCGGGTCACACCACAGACCGCCAAAGCCACCAGCAGCGGGAGGGTCTCTGGGCACACGTCCAGCACCTGGTGAGGCCCGTGTCCTCATTGCAGGCGAGGACCAAGGATGGGGAGGGAGCAGGCTTCTGAGGCACAGCGGGCAGGGGCAGCCCTTGTCCTCAGGCCACGTGGAGCTGAGAAGCAAAACAAACACTGAGGCTGAAGAAAACAAAAGGCAAGAGGGGAACAAAGCCACAGGGGCCAGGGAGGTGGGGAGGCCAGAGGCTGGGGCAGAGGAGGGGGCAGTGGGGGCAGGCGGCGTGGAGGCACACAGAGGCCCCGACATCTGCCGGCTCAAGCCCTGCCACCAACTTACACTGGCCCTGAGCGGGGAGGGCTCTGCTCTCCTCTCCCTCCATCCTGTCATCCCAGCTGTGTGGTCACTGTCACTGTGACTTGGGTGATGCTGTCAACAGTGTCACCCACTAGGAGTTTGCTGCTCTATGGAAGTGCAGCTGGGGAGCCCCCTCAGGCCTGGGCGGACCTCAGGAGAGAAGAGGAAAACGTGAGGCCTGAAATGAGAGGCAACTTTAAAAAAAAAGTATTTTATTTATTTATTTGTTTTCCTTTTTGTTGCCCTTGTTTTTGTCATTGTGGTTATTATTATTATTGTCACTGCTGTTGCTGTTGGATAGGACAAAGAGACATGGAGAGAGGAGGGGAAGACAGAGAGGGGGAGAGAAAGACAGACACCTGCAGACCTGCTTCACTGCCTGGGAAGCGACTCCCCTGCAGGTGGGGAGCCGGGGGCTCAAACCGGGACCCTTACGCCGGTCCCTGCGCTTTGTACCACGTGCGCTTAACCCGCTGCGTCACTGCCCGACCCCCCAAACTTCCTTTTTAAAAAATATTTATTTATTTATTCCCTTTTTGTTGCCTTTTTTTAAATGTTGAAGTTATCGATGTTGTTGTTGTTGGATAGGACAGAGAGAAATGGAGAGAGGAGGGGAAGACAGAGGGGGGGAGAGAAAGACAGACACCTGCAGACCTGCGTCACCGCCTGGGAAGTGACTTTCCCTGCAGGTGGGGAGCCGGGGGCTCGAACCAGGATCCTCACGCCGGTTCTCGAGTTTCGCTCCATGTGCACTTAACTGAATGCACTACAGCGCGACCCCCTCACCACCACCAGAAGGAAATTTTGAGAGTCTCCTGTTGGAGACCCAGGTTCAATCCCCGGGACCATCAGCAGGTGCCGAGCAGAGCTCTGGGCTCGCCTGCCTGCGTTTCTCTCTCTCTCTGTCTCTGTCTATCTCTCTCTCCCTCGACTTCCTTCATGCTTTTCTCCCTTCCTTGCCTCCAGGGTTGTTTCTGGGGCTCGGTGCTGGCACTATGAATCCACTGCTCCTGGCAGCCATATTTTATTGGCTGCCAGGACAGAGAGGAATCGAGAGAGGAGGGAGAGATAGAGAGAGAAAGAGACAGAGAGACACCTGCGCCCTGCTTCACTGCTTGTGAAGTGACCCCCTGCAGGTGGGGAGCCGGGGCTCAGACCCAGCTCCTTGTGCTTGGTCACATGCACTTAACCAGATGTGCCACTGCCTGCCCCCACTTCCTCCCTCCTTCCTCCCTCCCCTCTTCTCTTTCAATTTCTTTCTGCCTCCAGGGTGATGGCTGGGGCTCGGTGCCTGCACCACAAATCCACTGCTCCCGGAGGCCGTTTTTTCTCTTTTGTTGCCCTTGTTTGTTTTTTTTTTAATTTATTGATCATTGTTGTAGTTATTATTGTTGTTGTTGTTGATGTCGTCGTTGTTGGATAGGACAGAGAGAAATGGAGAGAGGAGGGGAAGACAGAGAGGGGGAGAGAAAGACAGACACCTGCAGACCTGCTTCACCGCCTGGGAAGCGACTCCCCTGCAGGTGGGGAGCCGGGGGCTCAAACCGGGATCCTTACTCCGGTCCTTGGGCTTTGCGCCACCTGCGCTTAACCCGCTGCGCCACCGCCCAGCTCCCCATTTCTCTTTCTTTCTCTCTTGTTAAAGATAAATAATAACCAAAAGGCCTCAGCTAGAGAGCAGAACACTGTATGCTGAGGGTGGGTGGGCAAGCTCCTGACACAGACGGCTGGGGCACGGCGATGCCTCCTTCACACAGGACAGCCACCCACCCCCGGGCAGGCCGCCGACACCCAGGAGGGCAAGTGTCTCCACAGCCAGCTGACAAGTGGGCCGTGGCGAGAGAGCTGACCTCTGTGTCACTCGGAGTGGCCCTAGGGGCAGAGGACGTGGAGGACGTGGGTTTGATCCCCAGAACCACAGGTGGCAGTGCGGAGTTCAGGCTCTCTCTCTCTCTCTCTCTCTCTGTCTCTGTCACAGGTGGCAGTGCAGAGTTCAGGCTCTCTCTCTCTCTCTCTCTCTCTCTCTGTCACAGGTGGCAGTGCAGAGTTCAGGCTCTCTCTCTCTCTCTCTCTGTCACAGGTGGCAGTGCAGAGTTCAGGCTCTCTCTCTCTCTCTCTGTCACAGGTGGCAGTGCGGAGTTCAGGCTCTCTCTCTCTCTCTCTCTCTCTCTCTCTCTGTCACAGGTGGCAGTGCAGAGTTCAGGCTCTCTCTCTCTCTCTCTCTCTCTCTCTCTGTCACAGGTGGCAGTGCAGAGTTCAGGCTCTCTCTCTCTCTCTCTCTGTCTCTGTCACAGGTGGCAGTGCAGAGTTCAGGCTCTCTCTCTCTCTCTCTCTGTCACAGGTGGCAGTGCAGAGTTCAGGCTCTCTCTCTCTCTCTCTCTCTCTCTCTGTCACAGGTGGCAGTGCAGAGTTCAGGCTCTCTCTCTCTCTCTCTCTCTCTCTCTCTGTCACAGGTGGCAGTGCAGAGTTTAGGCTCTCTCTCTCTCTCTCTGTCACAGGTGGCAGTGCAGAGTTTAGGCTCTCTCTCTCTCTCTCTCTGTCACAGGTGGCAGTGCAGAGTTCAGGCTCTCTCTCTCTCTCTCTCTCTCTGTCACAGGTGGCAGTGCAGAGTTCAGGCTCTCTCTCTCTCTCTCTCTCTCTCTGTCACAGGTGGCAGTGCAGAGTTTAGGCTCTCTCTCTCTCTCTCTGTCACAGGTGGCAGTGCAGAGTTTAGGCTCTCTCTCTCTCTCTCTCTCTGTCACAGGTGGCAGTGCAGAGTTCAGGCTCTCTCTCTCTCTCTCTCTCTCTCTCTCTGTCACAGGTGGCAGTGCAGAGTTTAGGCTCTCTCTCTCTCTCTCTGTCACAGGTGGCAGTGCAGAGTTTAGGCTCTCTCTCTCTCTCTCTCTGTCACAGGTGGCAGTGCAGAGTTCAGGCTCTCTCTCTCTCTCTCTCTCTCTGTCACAGGTGGCAGTGCGGAGTTCAGGCTCTCTCTCTCTCTCTCTCTCTCTGTCACAGGTGGCAGTGCGGAGTTCAGGCTCTCTCTCTCTCTCTCTCTCTCTGTCACAGATGGCAGTGCAGAGTTCAGGCTCTCTCTCTCTCTCTCTCTCTGTCACAGATGGCAGTGCGGAGTTCAGGCTCTCTCTCTCTCTCTGTCACAGGTGGCAGTGCGGAGTTCAGACTCTCTCTCTCTCTCTGTCACAGATGGCAGTGCGGAGTTCAGGCTCTCTCTCTCTCTCTCTGTCACAGGTGGCAGTGCGGAGTTCAGACTCTCTCTCTCTGTCACAGATGGCAGTGCGGAGTTCAGGCTCTCTCTCTCTCTCTGTCACAGGTGGCAGTGCGGAGTTCGGGCTCTCTCTCTCTCTCTCTGTCACAGGTGGCAGTGCGGAGTTCAGGCTCTCTCTCTCTCTCTCTCTCTCTCTGTCACAGGTGGCAGTGCGGAGTTCGGGCTCTCTCTCTCTCTCTCTCTGTCTCTGTGCTATGAAATAAGCAGGTTGGTCTCTGATTAAAATACAAAGGCGGAGCACCCACCTGGCAGAGCTCACCCACTCTCTTCTCAAGGACCCAGGTTCGAGGCCCCACTCCCCACCCTCAGGGAGGAAGCGTCACAAGCAGCAAAGCAGGGCTGCAGGTGTTTCTCTGTCTCTTCCCCCTCCTCGATTTCTCTGTCTGGTCAGGTTCCAGATGCCACCAGGATGCCGGCCAGGCTTCCCTGGATTGAAGACCCCACCAATGTGTCCTGGAGCTCAGCTTCCCCAGAGACCCACCCTACTAGGGAAAGAGAGAGGCAGACTGGGAGTATGGACTGACCAGTCAACGCCCATGTTCAGCGGGGAAGCAATGACAGAAGCCAGACCTTCCACCTTCTGCGACCCTCAATGACCCTGGGTCCATGCTTCCAGAGGGATAGAGAATAGGAAAGCTATCGGGGGAGGGGGTGGGATATGGAGATTGGGCGGTGGGAATTGTGTGGGGTTGTACCCCTCCTACCCTATGGTTTTGTTAATTAATCCTTTCTGAAATAAAAAAATAAAATAAAAAATAAAAGCAAAAAAAAAAAGAGGAAAAATGGGGAGTTGGGCGGTGGCGCAGCGGGTTCAGCGCACGTGGCGCAAAGCACAAGGACCGGCGTAAGGATCCCGGTTCGAGCCCCTGGCTCCCCACCTGCAGGGGAGTCGCTTCCCAGGCGGTGAAGCAGGTCTGCAGGTGTCTGTCTGTCTCTCCCCCTCTCTGTCTTCCCCTCCTCTCTCCACTTCTCTCCGTCCTGTCCAACAACAATGACAGCAATGGCAACAACAAGGGCAACAAAATGGGGGGATATAATAATAATAAATAAAATTTTTTTTAAAAAAGAGGAAAAATGACCCCTAGGACTGGTGGGTTTATTGTGTAGGTTCTGAGCCCCAGCTATAATCCCGGTGCAAAGATAATAACAACAATGAATAAGCAAGGCAGGGGAGACAGCAGAATGGTGATGCAAAGAGATTCTCACATGTTAGGATCCAAAGCCCCAGGTTCAATCCCCAGCACCACCGTAAGCCAGAGCTGAGCAGGGCTCTGGGAAAAAATAAAATAAAATGAGATAAAAATTAATAAACAGGGGCTGGGTGGTGGTGCACCTAGCAGAGCACACAGGTTAGAATCCACAAGGACAGGGAGTCAGGCAGTAGCGCAGCGGGTTAAGCGCACATATCATGAAGCACAAGGACAGGTGTAAGGATCCCGGTTCGAGCCCCCGGCTCCCCACCTGCAGGGGAGTCACTTCACAGGAGGTGAAGCAGGTCTGCAGGTGTCTTTTTCTTCCCCTCTCTGTCTTCCCCTCCTCTCTCCATTTCTCTTTGTCCTATCCAGCAATGATGACAACAACAGCAATAATAACTACAACAATAAAAAAGGCAACAGAAGGGAAAATAAAAAAAATATAAAATATATATGTTTAAATAAAAAAGAATCCCCAAGGACCTGGGTTTGAGACCTGGTCCCCACCTGTGTGTGGGGGGGGGAGCTTCATGAGTGGTGAAACAATCAGGGCTTCAGGTCTCCCTCTCCATCTCTCTCTCTCTCTATATATATATATATATATATATACATATATATATTCTCTACATCTCCATCCAAATAAATAAATTAATATAATATCTTTAAAATAATAAAAAATAAACAAGGAAATAAATATGTGAAGAACAGAAAAGCCCTGTGAAGCCCAGGTTAAAGCCTCTGAAGGCCGGTCGGTCGTGGAGGTGTGAATACAGACAGGGCGTGGGAGGGAGGAGGCTTTGCCCCAACACTGACGGAGGTGCTATGACACAACGAGGCTGAGGGCTGTGGCCCCCAGACCCCCAAACAGGCCAGCCCGGAACAGTGATGCTCATGCCAAAACACACAGGCAGGTGACAGACTGGGGCCCTGGACAGTAGGGGGAACTCCGCTGTGTGGGGGACATTGACACCGGCTCTGACATGAGGCCGCGAACAACATGTGTCAGCAGCCTGACAGCAGGACAGACTCCAGAGGACCCTGCGTGCCCGTGGGCCCTTAGGCATCTCAGCTGAGAGGCGGGGTGGTGAGGCCAGGAGACAGGGGGGCAGAGGCAGGGGTCACGAGCTGGCCAAGCCCTGCTCCACCTGCACCCCCAGATCTTCCCCCCACCTGCAGGACTCCGGGAGGGCACCTCTGAGCCCACACCTGCCCCCTGTCCCCCCAACTGGCTTTGTAGCCTCCCTGGCTCGGGCTGGGGCAGCAAGGCACACCCTGTGCAGAGTGGGTGCCACAGAGGAGCTGCCTACTTGGGGTGATGCCCAGAGGGGTGGGGTGCTGGGGGTCCGTGGTATCTGACCAGCCCTGGGGGCTCTTTGCCGCACCCCTGCTTAGAGCACCGCCCTGGAATCTGGGGAGTGTTCCTCAGAGCTGGGGTGGGGTCTCAGGGTCCATGTGTCCTCCCACACCACACCCAGGACGACCAGCCTGTGGGTTCCTTTCTCCCTGGCGGCCCCCCAAGGCCCCCTCACACACGGCCCTGCACACCCCCAAGGGCCAACCTCCATCCCTGTCTCTCCTCCACTCCCATTATGCCAGGACTGCCCTCCTTCCTCCCAGCCCTCCCCTGCTGCCAGGCTGAGGTCTCCTTCCCAGCTCAGGAGAGGGGAGGGAAGGGAGGGGAGGGGAGGGGAGGGGACAGACTGGCAGGGAGGGGAGGGAGGAGCCTCCTGGGGCAGCTGTCCTCTCTCATCAGGAAGGCCCGTTCTGTGGCCACTGGGGGACGGCCTTCGTGGGGGGCGTTCCCTGGCCATGAGGAGGGTGCGGGGGGGGGGATGTCCCCCAAACCAGCTCAGCTCACGGGGCTCCTGCCCTAAGTGGCCTCCCCAGACTGACTGATATGCTGCTGTCTCTTGCACCCCCGTGAGGTGAGCAGGCATCACGACACTCCCTTGGCCCGCGAGGGTTTTGGGGTGCAGTGTGGACCACACCCCAGCCTCCGCTAGCTACCCCCATCTGGCCCTCCTGCCCCATGCTGGGTCCCGAGAGTGGGCGGGTCTTTCCAGAGACCCTGCTTCCTCCCAGGTCTCCCCTTGTGCAGGGGGTCCCTTCCTCCTGAGGGAGTTGGGGGGCCGCTGCTCTAGCCCAAGCCCCCCTTCAGACCCTCACTCCAGCCCCAGAGCCTGGTTCTCTCGCTTTCTACATGGGGGTGAGAGGCAGCGCTACTCACTGCTGAAAGCAGAGTCTGAGGTCCATGTGGACCCCAAATCCAGTGTCCTGGGGGTCTCCTGAGGCCACAGTGGCAGGTCTGGAGCCTCGGCCCATAGAGAGAGCTAGGAGGCAGGGGAGGAGGCCGGCTGGCACCCCACCATCTCCTGTAGGCCCCCAGAGGCGTGCAGCCTGTTGGACTAGACCCCCCCCACACCACAGGCCTGCAGCAAGGCTTGGTTGTTGGGGCTCACAGGGGGAAGGGTTGGAGACAAAGGAGAAACAAAGGAGTAAACTTGTGGGGGCAAGAGCAGTGAGGAGGCAGAGGACTGGCTGGGGTGGGGGCCACAGGTACCCCTGTTCATGCGGTCGCCTAGGCCCCTATGCAGACCCTGGCCCTCTCGGGGTCCCATCTTCCTCCACTGAGCCCTTCTTGCTCAGAAATGCACTTGGAGGATGGGGAGACAGCACAGGGGTTCTGCAAACAGACTCTTCTGCCTGGGGCTCTGAGACCCAGGTTCAATTCCCAGCACCACCATCAGCCAGAGCTGAGCAGAGCTGTGGGGAAATAGGAAGAAGGAGGAGAAGGAGGAGGAGGAGGAGGACGAGGAGGAGGAGAAGGACGAGGAGGAGAAGGAGGAGGAGGAGGAGGAGGAGGAGAAGGAGGAGGAGGACGAGGACGAGGAGGAGGAGAAGGAGGACGAGGAGGAGGAGGAGGAGGACGAGGACGAAGAGGAGAAGGAGGAGGAGGAGGAGGAGGAGAAGGAGGAGGAGGAGGAGGAGGACGAGGAGGAGGAGGAGGACGAGGAGGAGGAGGACGAGGAGGAGGAGGAGGAGGAGGAGGACGAGGAGGAGGAGGACGAGGAGGACGAGGAGGAGGAGGAGGCGGAGGACGAGGAGGAGGAGGAGGAGGAGGACGAGGAGGAGGAGGAAGAGGAGGAGGAGGAAGAGGAGGAGGAGGACGAGGAGGAGGAAGAGGAGGAGGAGGAAGAGGAGGAGGAGGACGAGGAGGAGGACGAGGAGGACGAGGAGGAGGAGGAGAAGGAGGAGGAGGAGGAGGAGGACGAGGAGGAGGAGGAGGAGGACGAGGAGGAGGACGAGGAGGAGGACGAGGAGGAGGAGGACGAGGGGGAGGAGGACGAGGAGGAGGACGAGGAGGACGAGGAGGAGGAGGAGGAGAAGGAGGAGGAGGAGGAGGAGGAGGAGGAGGACGAGGAGGAGGACGAGGAGGACGAGGAGGAGGAGGAGGAGAAGGAGGAGGAGGAGGAGGAGGACGAGGAGGAGGAGGAGGAGGACGAGGAGGAGGACGAGGAGGAGGAGGACGAGGAGGAGGAGGAGGAGGAGGAGGACGACGAGGAGGAGGAGGAGGAGGAGGAGGAGTACGAGGAGGAGGAGTACGAGGAGGAGGAGAAGGAGGAGGACGAGGAGGAGGACGAGGAGGAGGAGGAGGACGAGGAGGAGGAGGCGGAGAAGGACGAGGAGGAGGAGGACGAGGAGGAGGACGAGGAGGAGGAGGACGAGGAGGAGGAGGAGGACGAGGAGGAGGACGAGGAGGAGGAGGAGGACGAGGAGGAGGAGGAGGACGAGGAGGAGGAGGACGAGGAGGACGAGGAGGAGGAGGACGAGGAGGAGGAGGAGGAGGAGGAGGAGGAGGAGGCTAGAGAGACAGCA
Source organism: Erinaceus europaeus (assembly GCF_950295315.1). Classification (NCBI taxonomy): domain Eukaryota; kingdom Metazoa; phylum Chordata; class Mammalia; order Eulipotyphla; family Erinaceidae; genus Erinaceus; species Erinaceus europaeus. Next base: position 1,437,247 of record NC_080178.1, read on the forward strand.
TAATAGTTCTGCAAACAGACTCCCGCCTGAGGCTTTGAGGCCCCAGGTTTAATCCCCAGCATCACCAAGCAGGGCTCTGGGAAAAAAGAAAAGGTGGAGGTGGGGGTGTCAGGGTCCCCAAGTCAGGATGAGGGGAGGACTCTGTGGGGACAGGGGCAGAGCAGGAGGGCTGGGGTATGAAGCCCCACCACCCCACCCAGGGAACTGCTGCCCCCCCAGCTGTGGGGGGGAGGGGGCCAAGCACTGAGGAACCCCCTCCTGGGGCGGGGTCTCTGTCTCCTCCAGGTTGAAGGGGAAGGGGGCACTGAGGCGGAGGGGAAGCGTGGGGCCTGTAGGTGCCTGGTTTGGATGTCCTCACACTACCACTGCCATGGTCCCGTGTGGAGAGGACCCCACACTGGACATGGCCCCTGCTGGCCTCAAGCGGCAACCCCAATGTGCCAGTCTGCCGGTGGGAATGGGGCTCCCCTGGGTCCTCCAAGGTCCCAAGCCCCTCCCCATGCCATCTTGCTGGGGTCGGTGTGGGGGGCTGTGCTGGCTACCCTCAGGTCTGCACTGCCCAGCCCCCCAACCAGGGTCCCATGCATCTGTGAACGCAACTGCCAGCCACTGGCCCTGGGGTGCCTGGGAACCCTGGGGGGCTGCAGGGGGCCAAGCTGTGGGGGACTGGTCCCAGGGCCCGCAGTGTGGATGCCTTTGTGTTCTCGCAGGACTTTGCCTCGCTGCCACTGACCCCTCCCTTCTCTCCCCTCAGCCCTGCGGGTGTTTGTGTGCATGTGCAGAGATGGGCCTAGGCAGGGGGGGCGTCTGGGGGGTGGCACAGGCAGGCACCTAGGAGCCTGGGTGTGGGGTCCCTGGGACTATTCCTCCTGAGGCTGGTGGCTGCTGGGTCAGCCTGCAGCTAAAGATATGCCCTCCCTCAGGGCAGTGTCCTCCCCATGGACCCAGTCCCAGCTCCCAGCCCATAGGACCATGGGGAGAGTCTTTGGCTGGCCAGGACCTTTGGGACTGTCCCTCAGTCTGGGGCCTCCAGCTGGAGGAAGGCTTGGGGACAGAGGTCAGCCCCCCAGACCTGCGGGCTTCTTAGAGGAGGCGCAAGGCAGACTGGGGTTGGGGCATGGTACCCCAAATGCTTCCTAGATGTGGAGTTCCTGAGGGAAGGAGGGCTGCAGTCAGGACAGAGTGGCCAGGAGGAGCTGTCTCCTGCCCTTGACCTCTGGCCTCAAGGATACACTCAGAAAGGCGGTGACTGGCGGGGGGGGGGGGGGTGCACCTCCACTGGATGGCAAATGGGGCAGGATGGGGGGTGGGCACAGACGGCTTCCCACTGTCACTGGGTCCCTGCGGGCCTCCTGGGGTCCCGTTTGCCCACCCCTGCTTTCCTGTGGGAAGTGGGGGGCAGATTGTCCCCCCAGGCCTGGTGCACTGGGGTGAGATGGACTGAGCACCCCAGCCCTGGGGAGGGAGATGGGTGAAACTGAGGGTCACCCCCAGGCTTGTCTGCACTTGGAAAGAAGCCACTTCCCTAAGTCTCAGAGTGGGTGGGGTTCATGGGGGGCCTGGAAACTGCCGGGCCCGCCCAGGAACTCAAGGGCAGAGGAGAGGGCCCCCCACCCCACCCGCCCTGCCCATTACAGGGTCCCTGACCTGTACTCAGTGGTGGGTGTCCACACCCCTTCCCGCTTTGGGGTGAGAATGGGGATACCTCACAAGGTGGGGACAGCACTGGGGGAGGGTAGGTGGCCCTGAGGGACAGTCTCTCCTCTGACCCCCCCCACACAGGAGCTGTCGTGGCTGGTGACCACGGGAGGGAACATCTGACAGCCTGGGCTGGCCAGGGGGGAGGTGTTCCTGCAAAGTGGGGGCTGCCCAGAGCCCCCAGGGCCCCCAGGGTCCCCAGAGGATTGCAGGGTGGGCCTGGCACCACAGACAGAGGCCCCCCGCAGGACCCCAGTGCAGCCTCCTGCCCCCCTCCCTGCCCCCCAGGGGGCTGGCCATGCCTCCAGCCAGGAGAGCAGAGGCAGCTTGAGGGGTGCTGGGCACCCAGGTCGGGCCTGAACCCCCAGAGATGTCCCCGGGCCTGGCCTCTTAGCCACCTGCATTCTGAGGTGTAGACCATGGGCTTGTCCCCAGCAGCCAGCTGTCACAGCATCCCCACATCCTGCGAGAAGTCGCCAAGTCTCAGGCAGGGACCATGGCCAGCCAGGCACCCGTGGGGACTCAGAGCGGTGGCACCCGGGACAGACACCCTGCTTGTCACACAGCACAGCCAGCCAGCTCTGCCCTGGCCCTGAAGCTCACCCACAAGACACCTGCGCGCGCGCGCACACACACACACACACACACACACACACACACACACACACACACACACACACGTGACCACGTACATGGGCTCATCCATGACAAGCACAGGGTCACACACTCACACGTGTGCGTGGACCAACACACGTGGCCACACGTGGTACCACGCAGGCCAGTGTGTGAGCTCACATGTATCAGCACATGCACACAAGAACACAGCACACCTGTGTTCACGCGTGTCTGCACACCTGTGATGACGTGTTCATGTGTCCATGTGTACACCCACAAGGCACAGGGGTGCCGGTAGCAGGCGGGAGCACTCACATGCAGACACACGTGTGCACCCAGGACCCTTGCCTCACGAGTGCAGCCCTGTGAGCACAGCTAGAAAGGGCTCTGGGTGGGGGCTGGGTGCCATGGAGGGGGGAGTCCCCTCCGGGCTCTGGAAGGACAAGGTTACGGTGGCCCACGGCGGTGTCGGTGGGAGCCAGGCAGGAAGACAGACACACCCTGGCCCCAGCACCCAGTCTGCCGTGGGCCTTGGCTCACATCACGTGAGACCCGACACCCAACGCAGGCCTTCCGACACCCCGCTTCCCGGACCCCCGGCCTGACGCAGTCAGAGCCTGCTGGGTGTCAGCTGAGGACAGGCACCCACGCGGCCCCGGGGCTGGGGACCCCGCCCAGCAGGGTGAGGGGTGAGGGCACATTCCAGAGGCCTGGGCATGTCGCCCCCCTCAAGGTGGGTGAGGTGCCCTCCTGGCAGGGGCGGGTGCTGCGAGATGGAGCAGGTCGAGGGCGGAGGGCATAATCCCAGCCTTCCTGTGGCTTCGGTGCCCCACCCGCTCCTGCCTCGGCTTGCTGGGGGTCCTGACGGGGGCAGCTGGGCAAGGGCCTCTCAGCACAGGGAGACCGGGGGTGCCCAGGGGGTGGGGGACACTCAGATACATGACGGCGGGTCTGGGGATTCTGTAAGGCCAGTGCCTGTCCTCGCACCTGGGGCGTTTCTGCACCACGTCCCTGGATGTGTACTGGGTAGTTGTCCTCCTCCTCTGGGTTCACCACCCCCGTCCCCAGGTGCTGGGGGGCGCAGGCCCTCTGGGGATGACGGGGAGCACTCCTGCCTTCACCTGGGGGCTGTGCCCATGCCCTAGGGTCCTGCAGGCCAGAGCAGAGATGCCCTCTGAGCCTGGGTCACCCCCAAGGGAGACCCTCTGAGCCCTGACTGTACCTTGGCCGCTTCTGCTGCCTCAGTCCCAGCACCTTCCCTGCCTGCAACTCCACACTCCTCCAGCAAGGGCAGAGGTGGCCCCCATCTCCTGGGCTCTCTCATCCTGTCCCGAACCCCAGAGCTGCCCCAGTGCCCCCCGGCAGACCTGCAGCCAGTTCCGTGCTCCCCCAGCCCCTAGCATCTCAGCAGAGCTCCCTTTTGCAGGGTCTGGGTCCAGGGGGGCTGCTGTGGTTGCTGCTGGGAGGACCCAGAGAGTCTGTCTTCCCTGGGGTGGGGGCAGCTGGCGGAGGCCCGGACACCCCAGTGGGCTGGTGACCTCGGAGATCAGCTGAAGGGGGCAGGCCTCTGGCCCACGGCCCAGCTGTGAGCACTGGGGTGGGGGAGGTGAAGGACAGGAGACAGGGGACTGGGGACAGAGAGGGGAGAGAGTGGAGACAGTGGGGGAGAGAGGCCAGGAGGGACAGCGGTCAGTGGCACAGGGGAGATAAGGGACACTGGGGACAGAGGGGTGGGGCCAGGTGGACAGATGGCAGGCCACAGTGCAGGGGGTCCAGTGTGCTGGGCAGGGAGAGACAGGAAGTATTGTCCAAGCACCCTGGGGTGCTCCCCACACCCTCTCGCCGGCTCCTGAAAGGCTTGGTGGTCTGCTGGGATCAGCCACCTCCTCTGAGGGGCCCACATGCTCACAGCAGAACAGGGTCCCTCAGCGCACCTCCCGGGGAGCCCTGTCCTCCCACCCATGACCATGGAGGGGACCCTGGGGCCAAGCTGACCCCGGGCTCCCAGGAGGAGGCAGCAGACAGGGGATACCCCAGTGGGGAGAGTGGGGGGCAGGGTGGAGACCCCAGGTGTGGGCAGCTCACACCATCCCCTTAGCCCCTGTGGGGGAGGGGCAGCACAGCACAGCAAAGTGCCTGAGTTCAAAGAGGGCAGAGGGCAAAGGTCACGGGCCTGGCTGCCCCCTCTTTGACCTCAGCTTCTAGAAGGGGAGCAGAAGGATCAAAGCCTTCGGGAGAGAGAGGGTCCCGGGGTGCTCCTGCAGCCTCGCCCCACACACACCTCCTTCTGGGGGCACTGGACTGGGAGCAAAGTGGATTGGGGCTTATGGCAGGAGGAGTTTAGAGCCCAGAGGGCCCCTCCCAGCCGGGCCTGAAGGGCCCCTGGGGGGAGGGCAGAGAGGGGCCAGAGGGGAGGGCCAGGCATGGGAGTCTGCTGACCTCAGCCACCACCCCCAGGTGAGGCCATGAAGGACCCAGTCAGCCTGGGGGCCAGGTGGGAGACATGGGGACACAGGGACAGATAAGGGCCAGGCCCAGTGGGGACACAGGGACAAACAGAGGGGCCAGGTCCAGTGGGGACACGGGGACAGACAGAGGGGCCAGGCCCAGTGGGGACATAGGGACAGACAGAGGGGCCAGGCCCAGTGGGGACATGGGGACAGACAAGGGCCAGGCCCACTGGGGACATGGGGACAGACAAGAGCTTGGCCCAGTGGGGACATGGGGACAGACAGAGGGGCCAGGCCGAGGGTTTGAGAACTTGTCTCTCATGCTGAGTGGACTCCTGGGAGGGGAAACCCGGCTGTGTCCACCCTCCAGGCCCTGAGGCTGGAAACTTCCAGGCTTGGTGGGGTTCCTGAGGCTCCAGGGGTGACCCTGCCCAGCCAGGCACAGGGGATGAAGGGAGTGGCCACCCGACTGCGGTCTGGCTCCAAGGGTGCCTCAGGTGTGTTCATCAGGCCGGCATCGCCCCCTCAAAGAGCTGAGTGCCCAGATGGAGGGAGGAGTGCTGGGCCCAGTCAAGGAGACAGGTCTGCTGGGAGTGACAGGGACTTGGGGTGCTCTGTGGGAGGACTGGCATCACCACCCCCTTCTTTAAAAATTTATATAATTGGGAGTTGGGCGGTAGCGCAGCGGGTTAAGTGCAGGTGGCACAAATCACAAGGACGTGACACAAAGCGCAGGGACCAGAGTAAGGATCCCGGTTCGAGCCCCCGGCTCCCCACTTGCAGGGGAGTCGCTTCACAGGCGGTGAAGCAGGTCTGCAGGTGTCTGTCTCTCCCGTCTTCCCCTCCTCTCTCCGTTTCTCTCTCTGTGCTATCCAACAACAATGACATCAACAACAACAACAATAATAATAACTACAACAACAAGGGCAACAAAAGGGAATAAAGAAATTTTTTTAAAAATTTATGTAATTGAGACAAACAGGAGGAGAGAGAGAAAGGAGAGAGAGAGACTTCATTCTGGCATATGCATTGTTTGGGACTGAGCTTGGGACCTCATGCTTGAGAGCTCAACACTTTATCCACTGCACCACCTCTCCCCGTAAGACTGCTTACCCACCCCTCTGCACAGGCCCCTGTCCAGCACCGGGGTTCTGGGGCCACAAGAGGTGGAAGGAGGCCTCTAGGGCCACCACGGCCATCCCCAGGGCTGCCAACACGCAGGCTCCTTCCCCCGTGCTGGGGCATCTGGAGTGGGGTGGGCCGCACTCCCTTCCGGCCTCCTTCTTCCTGTGTCCACTCTGTCCTCCTGTATGTCTGTCCCATTTCCTCTTCAAGGACATGGGGAGCTGGGGAAACAGTGTGACGACCATTCAGAAAAGCCTCACGCCTGATGCTATGAGGTCCCAGGTTTAATCCCCAGCACCACTCACTACCAGCCAGAACTGAGTAGGGCTCTGGTCTCTCTCTCTCTGTCTCTCTCTCCCCCTCCCTTTATTTCTCTTTTACCAGAGCACTGCTCAGTTCTGACTAATGCAAGTATGAGGGATTGAACCTGGGACTTTGAAGCCTCAGGCATGAGAGCCCCTTTGCATAACCATTATGCTATTTACCCCCTCACCATTAAGATAAATAAATACGTTTAAAAAAAATAAAAAAGGACACGGTCCTGTGGGGTCAGGGTCACCCTAGGGACATCCTAGCCTAGCCCCCTCTAAGAAGCCCCCTCCACATGCAGTCTCAAGGGGTGGGGGGCTAGATGGGAGCCTGTCCTCAGTGCCGGGTCTGCAGCAGGAAGGGATAATGGGACCCACTGGCGGCCCTGTGCAAGTGAGGAGCCTGGGGCACCCTAAGACAGCTGTATGTGAGGCCCGAGGGCAAGCAGGGTCACCCTTGCCTCCCAGCCAGGGACAGGAGTGGGGCTTGGGCGCAGTGCCGGGGAGGGTGGACACCAGCCCTCGTCCGGGGTGATGGGGGTGCTTGGAGCATAGTGTGGGAGCATTGCTGGAGTTGCTCCGCGGCCAACAGCCTGGCCCCTGCTCCCTCCACAGGGTCCCTTGGCTCCCCCCAAGTCCCCACATGAGCTCAGAACGGAAAGTGAGTTAACACAGAAATTTCCTCCAAAAACACTCATCAGTGGGGCCCAGATGGAAAACCCCACCTCCACAGAAGTGGGAACAATTTCTTTCTGGAGAGATGTTGATGGGGGTGACACAGAGGGTAGGCTCCTTCCTGAGTCCAGGGGAATGACAGCCACGTGGTCCAGTCCCTGCCCCGGACCCCAGCCTAGACCCCAGGCTAGACCCTTGCCCAGACTCCAGGTTGGACCCCAACCCAGGACCCCAGCCTAGACTCCAGACTGGATCCCAGCTCAGGACCCCAGACCAGATCCCAGCTCAGGACCCTGCCCAGGACCCCAGCCTAGACTCCAGACTGGATCCCAGCTCAGGACCCCAGACCAGATCCCAGCTCAGGACCCTGCCCAGGACCCCAGCCTAGACTCCAGACTGGATCCCAGCTCAGGACCCCAGACCAGATCCCAGCTCAGGACCCTGCCCAGGACCCCAACCTAGACCCCAGGCAGGACCCGAGCCCAGGCCCTTGCCCTCTCTTCCTGGGCACTGGCTGGGTGGGGGCTGTGTCACAGATCCAATGACAAAGTGATCCAGTGATCCTGGCCCTGCTCCTGCCCAGCCCCACCTTCTGACCTCCCTCCCCTTCTCTGGAGGTGACCCCCTGTGGACTTGGCAGCCAGGGTCTGCCCACCCTAGGGCTCCACGTTCCCCAACCTGGCTTTACCTCCTGAGAACCCCTGGTCCAGTTGAGGGGACAGGCACAAGCAGGGACTTTGGGGTCCCGTTTCCACCGAGGACATGGGGTGGGAGAGGGGTCAGGAGGGGCCTCCCTGTGGGCTGTAGGTGGGTGGTGTGAGACCACCCTAGGGTGGGGTACATGAGGAGAGGGGGTGCGGCCTGGCAGCCCCCAGCCCAGTGCTGGCCTCAGCCTTCAGGAATGTGCTGTCCATGGGCGGCCAGGAGCGGGGCCAGGCAGGGCCAGCCAGGTGGCTGCAGCCCTGACACTTTCCTGGCTCTGTGCCTCGGCCCCTGCGGACGCCCCAGCTTTAGGGGGCTCCAGCATCTGGCGGGAGAGCTTCCAGGCCCCAGGCTCCCACGGCAGGGCTGTGCGAGCTGTGCGAAATATGTGTTTTGAGGGATTAACTTCCAGATGATTCTAGAAGCGGCCAGGAACACTCCTTGGCTAGGGCGGGAGGCCCTGCCGCCTCTGCTGGACTCTGCACCCCTCCTCTGTCCTGAGAGTCCAACCCCTGCTCCCTCACTCTGCTCCACACCTCTGGAGACCCTGCCCAGGACCCCTCTTCCAGGCGAGGGTGCTGACCCAGGACAGGTTCTCTCCTTGCCTGGAGAGAACTCCATACCTCTCTCCCTGGGGTGCTGGGGTGCCCACAGAGGTGTCAGCCCTGGGCTGGGGCACCCCCATCCCCCCCAGCCCCAGCGTCAGGGGATGAGCTCTCCCACCCTGACAGCCTTGGAGGGTCTCCACATCCCTCTCTGGGTGAGACGGTGGGAACAGGTGAGGTCGAGCTTGAGTGAGGGTGGATGGAAAGAAAGCCTTCCTTGGCATTATAGTCAGAGACAGAGAAGTGACCACAAGGGACAGGCTCTGTAGAAAAGAGAAGCATAGGTGGTCCCCACCTCTTCCTGTTGGCCCCCATATTATTCATGGCCCCAGAGGACACCTCACACCCCTAAGTCCACCTCACGGCCCCAGAGTCCACCTCACGGCCCTGAGTCCACCTCACACACCTGAGTCCACCTCACACCCCTGAGTCCACCTCACACCCCTAGTCCACCTCACGGCCCTGAGTCCACCTCACACCCCTGAGTCCACCTCACGGCCCTGAGTCCACCTCACACCCCTGAGTCCACCTCACACCCCTAGTGCACCTCACGGCCCTGAGTCCACCTCACACCCCTGAGTCCACCTCACGGCCCTGAGTCCACCTCACACCCCTGAGTCCACCTCACACCCCTAGTCCACCTCACATCCCTGAGTCCACCTCATGGCTCCTGAGTCCACCACACACCCCTGAGTCCACCTCACACCCCTGAGTCCACCTCACACCCCTAGTCCACCTCACGGCCCTGAGTCCACCTCACAGCCCTGAGTCCACCTCATGGTTTCTGAGTCCACCACACACCCCTGAGTCCACCTCACACCCCTGAGTCCACCTCACACCCCTAGTCCACCTCACGGCCCTGAGTCCACCTCACAGCCCTGAGTCCACCTCACAGCCCTGAGTCCACCTCACACCCCTGAGTCCACCTCACACCCCTGAGTCCACCTCATACCCCTGAGTCCACCTCACACCCCTGAGTCCACCTCACAGCCACTGAGTCCACCACACACCCCTGAGTCCACCTCACACCCCTGAGTCCACCTCACAACCCTGAGGACACCTCACACCCCTAGTCCACCTCACGGCCCTGAGTCCACCTCACAGCCCTGAGTCCACCTCACAGCCCTGAGTCCACCTCACACCCCTGAGTCCACCTCACACCCCTGAGTCCACCTCATACCCCTGAGTCCACCTCACACCCCTGAGTCCACCTCACAGCCACTGAGTCCACCTCACACCCCTGAGTCCACCTCACACCCCTGAGTCCACCTCACAACCCTGAGGACACCTCACACCCCTGAGTCCACCTCACAACCCTGAGTCCACCTCACACCCCTGAGTCCACCTCACAGCCCTGAGTCCACCTCAGGGCCCCTGAGTCCACCTCACACCCCTGAGTCCACCGCACACCCCTAGTCCACCTCACGGCCCTGAGTCCACCTCACACCCCTGAGTCCACCTCACGGCCCTGAGTCCACCTCACACCCCTGAGTCCACCTCACACCCCTAGTCCACCTCACGGCCCTGAGTCCACCTCACACCCCTGAGTCCACCTCATGGCCCTGAGTCCACCTCACACCCCTGAGTCCACCTCACACCCCTAGTCCACCTCACGGCCCTGAGTCCACCTCACGGCACTGAGTCCACCTCACAACCCTGAGTCCACCTCATGGATCCTGAGTCCACCTCACACCCCTGAGTCCACCTCACACCCCTGAGTCCACCTCAAACCCCTAGTCCACCTCACGGCCCTGAGTCCACCTCACAGCCCTGAGTCCACCTCACACCCCTGAGTCCACCTCACACCCCTGAGTCCACCTCACACCCCTGAGTCCACCTCACACCCCTGAGTCCACCTCACAGCCACTGAGTCCACCTCACACCCCTGAGTCCACCTCACACCCCTGAGTCCACCTCACACCCCTGAGTCCACTTCACAACCCTGAGTCCACCTCATACCCCTGAGTCCACCTCACACCCCTGAGTCCACCTCACAGCCACTGAGTCCACCTCACACCCCTGAGTCCACCTCACACCCCTGAGTCCACCTCACACCCCTGAGTCCACTTCACAACCCTGAGTCCACCTCATACCCCTGAGTCCACCTCACACCCCTGAGTCCACCTCACACCCCTGAGTCCACCTCACACCCCTGAGTCCACCTCACACCCCTGAGTCCACCTCACAGCCACTGAGTCCACCTCACACCCCTGAGTCCACCTCACACCCCTGAGGACACCTCACACCCCTGAGTCCACCTCACACCCCTGAGGACACCTCACGGCCCCTGAGTCCACCTCACACCCCTGAGTCCACTGCACACCCCGTGGTCCACCTCACACCCCTGAGTCCACCTCACACCCCTGAGTCCACCTCACACCCCTGAGTCCACCTCACACCCCTGAGTCCACCTCACACCCCTGAGTCCACCTCATACCCCTGAGTCCACCTCACACCCCTGAGTCCACCTCACACCCCTGAGTCCACCTCACACCCCTGAGGACACCTCACACCCCTGAGTCCACCTCACACCCCTGAGTCCACCTCACAACCCTGAGTCCACCTCACACCCCTGAGGACACCTCACACCCCTGAGTCCACCTCACAACCCTGAGTCCACCTCACACCCCTGAGGACACCTCACACCCCTGAGTCCACCTCACACTCCTGAGGACACCTCACACCCCTGAGTCCACCTCACACCCCTGAGGACACCTTAGGGCCCCCTGTGTTACCCTCATAGACCCTGTGTCCTTCTCACAGCCACCTTTTTCCCCCTCATGGCCCCCTTTGTCCCCTCATGGCCCCCTCTGTCCCCTCATGGCCCCTGTGTCCCCTCATGGCCCCCTGTGTCCCCTCATGGCCCCCTGTGTCCCCTCATGGCCCCCTGTGTCCCCTCATGGCCCCTGTGTCCCCTCATAGCCCCTGTGTCTCCTCATGGCCCCCTGTGTCCCCTCATGGCACCTGTGTCCCCTCATGGCCCCCTGTGTCCCCTCATGGCCCCTGTGTCCCCTCATGGCCCCCTGTGTCCCCTCATGGCCCCTGTGTCCCCTCATAGCCCCTGTGTCTCCTCATGGCCCCCTGTGTCCCCTCATGGCACCTGTGTCCCCTCATGGCCCCCTGTGTCCCCTCATGGCCCCTGTGTCCCCTCATGGCCCCTGTGTCCCCTCATGGCCCCCTGTTTCCCCTCATGGCCCCCTGTGTCCCCTCATGGCCCCTCTGTCCCCTCATGACCCCCTGTGTCCCCTCATGGCCCCCTGTGTCCCCTCATGGCCTCCTGTTTCCCCTCATGGCCCCCTGTGTCCCCTCATGGCCCCCTGTGTCCCCTCATGGCCCCCTCTGTCCCCTCATGGCCCCCTCTGTCCCCTCATGACCCCATGTGTCCCCTCATGGCCCTGTGTCCCCTCATGGTCCCCTGTGTCCCCTCATGGTCCTGTGTCCCCTCATGGCCCCTGTGTCCCCTCATGGCCCCTGTGTCCCCTCATGGCCCTGTGTCCCCTCATGGCCCCCTGTGTCCCCTCATGGCCCCCTCTGTCCCCTCATGACCCCATGTGTCCCCTCATGGCCCTGTGTTCCCTCATGGCCCCCTGTGTCCCCTCATGGTCCTGTGTCCCCTCATGGCCCCTGTGTCCCCTCATGGCCCCTGCTCCTGGTCCCCTCCTTCTCCTGGGATCTCTCGCAGTCTCCACGTGGGTGGTGGGTCACAGGGTTGGTCCCTCATCCTCATGAGTGGTGGAGCAGGGCTGCAGGTGTCTCTCCCTCCCCGTCACTTCTCAATCTCTCTCTGACCTTTCAAATAAAACAGGGAGTCGGGCAGTAGCGCAGCGGGTTAAGCGCACGTGGCACAAAGCACAAGGACCGGTGTAAGGATCCCGGTTCGAGCCCCCGGCTCCCCACCTGCAGGGGAGTCGCTTCACAGGCGGTGAAGCAGGTCTGCAGGTGTCTGTCTTTCTCTCCCCCTCTCTGTCTTCCCCTCCTCTCTCCGTTTCTCTCTGTCCTATCCAACAACGACATCAACGACAATAACTACAACAACAATGGAAACAAGGACAACAAAAGGGAATAAATAAATAAAAGAAGAAAACATAAAAAAAAAATTCATTCTCCATGTGTGACTGACTAGGTGACAGGGTGCCTGCCATGCAGGCACAGGGCTGCAGGCCTGACCTCACGGTGACGGGCATAGGTGGGGCAGATGGAGAGCCAGCCAGCCAGCCAGCTCCACATCACTGCTGCCCTCTGGGGGAAAGGGCACTGTCAGGCCAGAGGGGAGGGCAGGTCAGGGTGACCGGGGTGCCGTGAGAACACACACCTTGTTGGCCGAGGGTGAAGGCAGCGGGGGGCAGTGCCAGAGAGAGAGGACTGACCGTCAGTGAAGCTCGTTCCTGGAGAGAGACTGGCATGAGGCAGGTAAGCCCCTGGGTATGGAGGGGATGCAGGTAAAAACGGGTGTCTGGGGGTGGGGGTAGTGCCCAGTAAGGGGGCAGCTGGGTGCAAACTGAAGCAGGATTGTCACAAGGCAGGACAGCAGTGCCAGCTGAAGGGTGGGTACGATGAGGCAGCTCCCAGAGGGCTTGGTGCACGCTGCATCCGGCCTCCAGAGCCGAGACGCCACCCAGATGGCACTGCGGCAGCAAAGCTGGGGCCTCAGGGAGTCCAGGGCTCACAAGACTCCTGGGCTTAGGGGGGGCGTCTGAACACCCAGAAGCCAGACCTGGCCTCTTGTCTGTCCCTCCAGGAGAGCAGTGTTGTGCGTGGAACTAGCTGACCATTCTTTGGCTGAAAAAACTCAAGACATTGTCCAGCAACCTAGCACAAGGCCCCCCCAAAAACGGGCCTTGCACACAGCTGACAGGCCGCAGGCAAGCTCCCAGTCCCTCCCTTGGGGAGCTAGGCTCTGATTCAGCCCACTGTTGACATGCCAAATGGAGACCCAGCTCCTGCCTGTGTCCTCGGGCCCAGGCTCAGTGACCTGGGTCTGAGCACCAGGCCCACACAGGGCGGCTCTGGGTGCTGCTGTCACCCCAAGTGCGGGTCTGAGCATGACTGTACCTCACAAGCTGAGCCCAGTCAGGGAGGGCTGAGCTTGGGGACCAGAGCATCTAGAGGTGAAGGTGCCGCGAATGTTACAGCCAGGGGCCCCCACAAAACAGCCCCCCGAAATCCAGGGCCTTTCTTCAGCCAGTCACAGCAGGCAGAGGGCCCCACTTCCCACTCGGCCCGGGCATCAGCATTCTGTGTTAACAGCTGAATGTGTGGGGCACAGCTCTATGCCTAGTGCGGAACCAGTGCCCTGAGTCAGTTTGGGGTAAGAACCCAGAATCCTGGGGTCCCTCCAGTTGGAATTTGAGGGCTGGGGGAATTGTAGCCACATATTTGGGTCTGAAGATCCAGGGGAGACACCACAGATTCAGGGCTAAGGCTGAGAGCCTCTGCTGTCTGTGTGTTCGTTTCAGGTGACCTTCATGTTGGGGACAGGGTGGGAGGACCCCAGCCTGGAGAGTGTCAGCTGAGAAGCTGTCATCCTCAGAATCTCCCACCTCTGGATCTAATCCTGGGGTTCTGGCACTCATACTTACTATTTATTTAAAAAAAAAAAACCAGGGAGTCGGGCTGTAGCGCAGCGGGTTAGCGCAGGTGGCGCAAAGCGCAGGGACCGGCATAAGGATCCCGGTTCGAACCCCGGCTCCCCACCTGCAGGGGAGTCGCTTCCCAGGCGGTGAAGCAGGTCTGCAGGTGTCTGTCTGTCTCTCCCTTTCATTTGTCTCCTCAAGGCAGAGAGCTCCCCACTCAGCGTGGCCCCCAAAGCTGTGAGCTTGGGAGTTGCTCCCTCTGCCAGTGTAGCCGCCAACACAGACCCCAAAGCGGTCATCCCCCCCAACACAGCCACCCCTCAACTCCAACCACCTGCAGACCCCCTGAGAAGGCTCCAGCTGCACCCTCAGCATCAGCATCTCCATCAGCGGCTCTTTGAGATGCTAAGTGGGGTGCTGTGCCCCAAGTGGCCTTGAGGGTCAGATTTCAGAGTGAGGTGCAGCCCCCAACTCCTGAGCCCTTTCCTGGGAGTCCTGAGCTCAGGGAGCTCTTGACCATGTCCCCCCTGCGCCTCCTCCAGCTGACGTCACCGTGGACCCCTGTTAGCTGTGCACCCCCAGACATGGAGTGTGTCAGCAGCACCCGAAATCCTGACCTGGCAGTCGCGGTCCACAACCTGACGGACCGTGGGAATCCGTCTCTGCTGGGGTGTGCTGACCGTGGGGGTGCAACCCCTCTACTTTGGGGTGCAGTCACCCACGCAGGAATGGCATAATTAGGAGTCGACATTTTGGGGGTGCTGTGGCCCACAGTCGCGGCTCCCCCTCCTTCGCTAAATGTGTGAGATGGGATTTGCCGCGAGGTGGCAGCACTGCGTGAACGTGGCCACCATGACGCGGGGTCCCCCTGAGCCTTGAGAGTATTGGGGTCCTGAGTTAGGGAGATGGATACAGAGGAGCCACTGTGTTGGGGTGCAGCAGTCACCCCAGGATCAGTGGGCGATGCACCGACCTCACAGGCAGAGAGCACAGTCATCAATGAGCGGGGACCAGGGCATCAGGGGAACTGCTGTGACTACAGCCCCAGAAACCACATGGCAGCCCCCCAAAATGTGCCCGGATCCGAGAGTCAATTGGGGTCATGGCAGAGTAGGGGTGCAGGTGAGTGAAGACACGCAGGCCCACCCGATAATTTGGGGTGTCATCACACAGGGCCCAAACCTCTCGCCCAGCCCCTATTTGTGGTACAGTCGCCCACTAGTCCAAAGACCTCTCTGCCACTTGTTTTGGGGTGCAATGGCCCCCTGGCCCGGCCCCGACTCTGTCCCCATAGGTGTGTGCGCGGAGTTGCCGCGAGGCGGCAGCACAGTCTCACCAATGGCCAACAGAAAGCGGGGTCCCCCTGAACTGTGAGTGACTTTCGCGGGCGTTCCCGTGAGAGGAGCGGGAGAATCGCCAAGCCGCGGCCACATTGGGGTGCAGCGGGTCACCCGGGAGCAGCTGGGCTGTGACAGCCCCTCTCAGGCCGAGCCCACAGTCAGCGCTGAGCTGGGGACCAGAGCGTCTGGGGGAAGGTGCCATGGCCGTCACCACTAGGGAAAGGGCCTGCTGTCCACGAGCCCCCGCACAGCCCCCCAAAACGCGGTCGCCCGGCATTTGTCTCCCCAAGGTAGAGGGCTCCCCACTCAGCGTGGCCCCCACAGCTATGAGCTTGGGAGTTGCTGCCCTCTCGCAGTGTAGCCGCCAACGCAGACCCCAAAGCAGCCATCCCCCCCCAACACAGCCACCCTTCAACTCCAACCCCCTGCACACCCCATGAGGCCGCTCCAACCCCACCCCTTGCATCAGCATCTCCATCAGTGGCTCTTTGAGGTGCTAAGTGGCGAGCTGTGCCCCAGGCTGCCTTCAGGGTCAGATTTCAGAGTGAGGTGCAGCCCCCAACTCCTGAGCCTATTCCTGGGGGTCCTGAGCATCAGGGAGCTCGTGACCACGTCCCCCCTGCACCTCAACTAGCTGACATCACCATGAACCCCTGTTAGCTGTGCACCTCCAGACATGGAGTGTGTCAACGGCACCCCAAATCCTGACCTGGCAGTCGCAGTCCACAAACTGACGGGCCGTGGGAATCGGTCTCTGCTGGGGTGCGCTGATGGTGGGGGTGCAGCCCCTGTACTTTGGGGTGCAGTCACTCACGCAGGAATGGCTTAAATTAGTTGTCGACATTTTTGGGGTGCTGTGGCCCACAGTCGCGGCTCGCCCTCCTTCCCTAAAGGTGTGAGGGCGGGATTTGCCGCGAGGCGGCAGCACTGCGTGAATATGGCCGCCATGACGCGGGGTCCCCCTGAGCCTTGAGAGTATTGGGGTCCTGAGTAGGGGAGACGGATACAGAGGAGCAGCAGTGTTGGGGTGCAGCAGTCACCCCAGGATCAGTGGGCGATGCACCGACCTCACAGGCAGAGAGACAGTCATCACTGAGCAGGGGACCAGGGCATCAGGGGAGCTGCTGTGACTACAGCCCCAGACACCACATGGCAGCCCCCCAAAATGTGCCCGCTTCCGAGCATCAATTGGGGTCATGGCGGAGTAGGGGTGCAGGTGAGTGAAGGCACGCAGGCCCACCCTATAATTTGGGGTGTCATCACACAGGGCCCCGACCTCTCGCCCAGCCCCTATTTGGGGTACAGTCGCCCACTAGTCCAAAGCCCTCTCTGCCACCAGTTTTGGGGTGCAGTGGCCCCCAGCCGCGGGCCCAATTCTGTCCCCTGAGGAGTGTGTGCGCAGTTGCCGCGAGGCGGGAGCACAGTCTCACCAATGACCGGCGGGAGCAGGGTCCCCCAAAACTGTGAGCAACTTTCGCGGGTGTTCCCAAGAGTGGAGCGGGAGAATCGCCAAGCTGCAGCTGCATTGGGGTGCTGCGGGTCACCCGGGAGCAGCTGGGCTGTGACAGCCCCTCTCAGGCCGAGCCCACAGTCAGCGCTGAGCTGGGGACCAGAGCGTCTGGGGGACGGTGCCGTGGCCGTCACCACAAGGGACAGGGCCTGCTGTCCACAAGCCCCCCCACAGCCCCCCAAAACGCGGTCGTCCTGCATTTGTCTCCCTAAGGTAGAAGGCTCCCCTCTTCCGCGTGGCCCCCACAGCTATGAGCTTGGGAGTTGCCGCCCTCTGCCAGTGTAGCCGCCAACAGAGACCCCAAAGCGGCCATACCCCCCAACATAGCCACCCCTCAACTACAACACCCTGCAGACCCCCTGAGAAGGCTCCGGCCCCTCCCTCAGCATCAGCATTTCCATCAGCGGCTCTTTGAGATGCTAAGTGGGGTGCTCTGCCCCAGGCTGCCTTCAGGGTCAGATTTCAGAGTGAGGTGCAGCCCACAACTCCTGAGCCCTTTCCTGGGGGTCCTGAGCTCAGGGAGCTTGTGACCGCATCCCGCCTGTGCCTCCTCCAGCTGACGTCACCATGGACCCCTGTTAGCTGTGCACCCCCAGACATGGAGTGTGTCAGCGGCACCCCAAATCCTGACCTGGCAGTCGCGGTCCACAACCTGACGGGCAGTGGGAATCCGTTTCTGCTGGGGTGTGCTGACTGTGAGGGTGCAGCCCCTGTACTTTGGGGTGCAGTCAATCACTCAGGAATGGCTTTAATTAGCAGTCGATATTTTTGGGTTGCCCTGGCCCACAGTCGCGGCTCCCCCTCATCCCTAAATGTGTGAGATGGGATTTGCCGCGAGGCGGCAGCACTGCGTGAACATGGCCACCATGAGGCAGGGTCCCCCTGAGCCTTGAGAGTATTGGGGTCCTTAGTTGGGGAGACGGATACAGAGGAGCCACTGTGTTGGGCTGCAGCAGTCACCCCAGGATCAGTGGGCGATGCACCGACCTCACAGGCAGAGAGACAGTCATCACTGAGCAGGGGACCAGGGCATGAGGGTAGCTGCTGTGACTACTAAAGCCCCAGACCCTAGATGGCAGCTCCCCAAAATGTGCCCGGATCCGAGAGTCAATTGGGGTCATGGCAGAGTAGGGGTGCAGGTGAGTGAAGACACGCAGGCCCACCCGATAATTTGGGGTTTCATCACACAGGGCCCAAACCTCTCGCCCAGCTCCTATTTGGGGTACAGTCGCTCACTAGTCCAAAGGGCTCTCTGCCACCTGTTTTGGGGTGCAATGGCCCCCTGGCCTGGCCCCGACTCTGTCCCCACAGGTGTGTGCGCGGAGTTGTCGCGAGGCGGCAGCACAGTCTCACCAATGGCCGCCAGGACGCGGGGTCCCCCTGAACGTTGAGCGACTTTCGCGGGTATTCCCGTGAGCGGAGCGGGAGAATCGCCAAGCCGCGGCCGTTTTGGGGTGCAGCTGGTCACCCGGGAGCAGCTGGGCTGTGACAGCCCCTCACAGGCCGAGCCCTCAGTCAGCGCTGAGCTGGGGACCAGATCGTCTGGGGGAAGGTGCCCTGGCCATAACCACCAGGGACAGGGCCTGTGTCCACGAGCCCCCCCACAGCCTCTCAAAACGCGGTCGCCCGGCATTTGTCTCCCCAAGGATGAGGGCTCCCCACTCAGCGCGGTCCCCACAGCTATGAGCTTGGGAGTTGCTGCCCTCTCGCAGTGTAGCCGCTAACACAGACCCCAAAGCAGTCATCCCCCCCAACACAGCCACCCCTCAACTCCAACCCCCTGCAGACCCCATGAGGCCGCTCCAACCCCACCCCTTGCATCAGCATCTCCAGCAGCAGCTCTTTGAGATGCTAAGTGGGGTGCTGTGCCCCAAGTGGCCTTCAGGGTCAGATTTCAGAGAGAGGTGCAGCCCCCAACTCCTGAGCCTATTCCTGGGGGTCCTGATCATCAGGGAGCTCGTGACCGCGTCCCCCCTGCACCTCAACTAGCTGACGTCACCGTGGACCCCTGTTAGCAGTGCACTTCCAGACATGGAGGGTGTCAGCGGCACCCCAAATCCTGACCTGGCAGTCGCGGTCCGGAACCTGAGGGGCCGTGGGAATCGGTCTCTGCTGGGGTGTGCTGACCGTGAGGGTGCCGCCCCTGTGCTTTGGGGTGCAGTCACTCACGCAGGAATGGCTTTAATTAGTTGTCGACATTTTTGGGGTGCTATGGCCCTCAGTCGCGGCTCGGCCTCCTTCCCTAAATGTGTGAGATGGGATTTGCTGCAAGGCAGAAGCACTGCCTGACACATGCCGCCATGACGCAGGGTCCCCCTGAGCCTTGAGAGTATTGGGGTCCTGAGTTGGGGAGACGGATACAGAGGAGCCACTGTGTTGGGGTGCAGCAGTCACCCCAGGATCAGTGGGCGATGCACCGACCTCACAGGCAGAGAGCACAGTCATCACTGAGTGGGGACCAGGGCATTAGGGGAGCTGCTGTGACTACAGCCCCAGAC
This sequence comes from Erinaceus europaeus, assembly GCF_950295315.1. Taxonomy (NCBI): domain Eukaryota; kingdom Metazoa; phylum Chordata; class Mammalia; order Eulipotyphla; family Erinaceidae; genus Erinaceus; species Erinaceus europaeus. The sequence goes on from NC_080178.1 coordinate 1,456,346, forward strand.
CCCACATGGCAGCCCCCCAAAATGTGCCCGGATCCGAGAGTCAATTGGGGTCATGGCAGAGTAGGGGTGCAGGTGAGTGAAGACACGCAGGCCCACCCGATAATTTGGGGTTTCATCACACAGGGCCCCGACCTCTCGCCCAGCCCCTATTTGGGGTACAGTCACCCACTAGTCCAAAGCCTTCTCTGCCACCTGTTTTGGGGTGCAATGGCCCCCTGGCCCTGCCCCGACTCTGTCCCCACAAGTGTGTGCGTGGAGTTGCCGCGAGGCGGCAGCACAGTCTCACCAATGGCCGGCGGGACGCGGGGTCCCCCTGAACTGTGAGCGACTTTCGCGCGTGTTCCGGTGAGTGGAGCGGGAGAATCGCCAAGCCGCGGCCGTTTTGGGGTGCTGCGGGTCACCCGGGAGCAGCTGGGCTGTGACAGCCCCTCACAGGCCGAGCCCACAGTCAGCGCTGAGCTGGGGACCAGAGCGTCTGGGGGACGGTGCCGTGGCCGCCACCACCAGGGACAGGGCAGATGTCCACGAGCCCCCGCACAGCCCCCCAAAACGGGGTCGCCCGGCATTTGTCTCCCCAAGGTAGAGGGCTCCCCACGCAGCGCGGCCCCCACAGCTATGAGCTTGGGAGTTGCCGCCCTCTCCCAGTGTAGCCGCCAACACAGACCCCAAAGCAACCATCCCCCCCCAACACAGCCACCCTTCAACTCCAACCCCCTGCCGACCCCCTGAGGCCGCTCCAACCCCACCCCCAGCATCAGCATCTCCATCAGCGGCTCTTTGAGATGCTAAGTGGCGTGCTGTGCCCCAGGCTGCCTTCAGGGTCAGATTTCAGAGTGAGGTGCAGCCCCCAACTCCTGAGCCCTTTCCTGGGGGTCCTGAGCATCAGGGAGCTCGTGACCGTGTCCACCAGTGCCTCACCTAGCTGACAGTCACCATTGACCCCTGTTAGCTGTGCACCCCCAGACATGGAGTGTGTCAGCGGCACCCCAAATCCTGACCTGGCAGTCGCAGTCCACAACCTGGCGGGCCGTGGGAATCCGTCTCTGCTGGGTTGTGCTGACCCTGGGGGTGCACCCCCTGTACTTTGGGGTGCAATCACTCACGCAGGAATGGCTTCAATTAGCAGTCGACTATTGGGGTGCTGTGGCCCACAGTCGCGGCTCCCCCTCCATCCTTAAATGTGTGAGATGGGATTTGCCGCGAGGTGGCAGCACTGCGTGAACGAGGCCACCATGACGCGGGGTCCCCCTGAGCCTTGCGAGTATTGGGGTCCTGAGTTGGGGAGACGGATACAGAGGAGCCACTGTGTTGGGGTGCAGCAGTCACCCCAGGATCAGTGGGCGATGCACCGACCTCACAGGCAGAGAGACAGTCATCACTGACCAGGGACCAGGGTATCAGGGGAGCTGCTGTGACTACTACAGTGCCAGACCCCAGATGGCAGCCCCCCAGAATGTGCCCGGATCCGAGAGTCAATTGGGGTCATGGCAGAGTAGGGGTGCAGGTGAGTGAAGACACGCAGGCCCACCCGATAATTTGGGGTGTCATCACACAGGGCCCCGACCTCTCTCCCAGCCCCTATTTGGGGCACAGTTGCCCACTAGTCCAAAGCCCTCTCTGCCACCTGTTTTGGGGTGCAGCGGCCTACAGTCGCAACCCCGACTCTGTCCCCACAGGTGTGTGCGGGAGTTGCCGCAAGGCGGCAGCACAGTCTCAGCAATGGACGCCAGGACTCAGTGTCCCCCTGAACTGTGAGCGACTTTCGGGGTGTTCCCGTGAGCAGAGAGGGAGAATTGCCAAGCCGCGGCCGCATTGGGGTGCTGCGGGTCACCCGGGACCAGCTGGGCTGTGACAGCCCCTCTCAGGCCGAGCCCACAGTCAGCGCGGAGCTGGGGACCAGAGCGTCTGGGGGACGGTGCCATGGCCGCCACCACCAGGGACATGGCAGATGTCCACGAACCCCACCCACGGCTCCCTAAAACGCGGTCGCCCGGCATTTGTCTCCCCAAGGATGAGGGCTCCCCACTCAGCGCGGCCCCCACAGCTATGAGCTTGGGAGTTGCGGCCCTCTCCCAGTGTAGTCGCCAACACAGACCCCAAAGCGGCCATTCCCCCCCAACACAGCCACCCCTCAACTCTAACCCCCTGCACACCCCCTGAGGCTGCTCCAACCCCACCCCCAGCATTGGCATCTCCATCAGCGGCTCTTTGAGATGCTAAGTGGGGTGCTGTGCCCCAGGCTGCCTTCAGGGTCAGATTTCAGAGAGAGGTGGAGCCCCCAACTCCTGAGCCCTTTCCTGGGGATCCTGAGCATCAGGGAGCTCGTGACCATGTCCCCCCTACGCCTCACCTAGCTGACGTCACCGTGGACCCCTGTTAGCTGTGCACCCCCAGACACGGAGTGTGTCAGCGGCACCCCAAATCCTGACCTGGCAGTCGCGGTCCGGAACCTGAGGGGCCGTGGGAATCGGTCTCTGCTGGGGTGTGCTGACCATGGGGGTGCAGCCCCTGTACTTTGGGGTGCAGTCACTCACACAGGAATGGCTTTAATTAGTTGTTGACATTTTTGGGGTGCTGTGGCCCCCAGTCGCGGCTCGCCCTCCTTCCCTAAAGGTGTGAGGGCGGGATTTGCCGCAAGGCGGCAGCACTGTGTGAACATGGCCGCCATGACGCGGGGTCCCCCTGAGCCTTGAGAGTATTGGGGTCCTGAGTTGGGGAGACGGATACAGAGGAGCAGCAGTGTTGGGGTGCAGCAGTCACCCCAGGAACAGTGGGAGATGCACCGACCTCATAGGCAGAGAGCAGTCATCACTGAGCATCAGGGGAGCTGCTGTGACTACAGCCCCAGACCCCACATGGCAGCCCTTCAAAATGTGCCCGCATCCGAGCGTCAATTGGGGTGATGGCATAGTAGGGGTGCAGGTGAGTGAATGCCCGATAATTTGGGGTGTCATCACACAGGGCCCCGACCACTCGCCCAGCCCCTATTTGGTTTACAGTCGCCCACTAGTCCAAAGCCCTCTCTGCCACCTGTTTTGGGGTGCAGTGGCCCCCGGCCGCGGCCCCGAATCTGTCCACTCCGGTGTGTGCGCGGAGTTGCCGCGAGGCGGCAGCACAGTCTCAACAATGGCCAGCGGGACGCGGGGTCCACCTGAACTGTGAGCAACTTTCGCGGGTGTTCCCGTGAGCAGAGCGGGAGAATCGCCAAGCCGCGGCCGCATTGGGGTGCTGCGGGTCACCCGGGAGCAGCTGGGCTGTGACAGCCCCTCACAGGCCGAGCCCACAGTCAGCGCTGAGCTGGGGACCAGAGCGTCTGGGGGACGGTGCCGTGGCCGCCACCACCAGGCACAGGGCCTGATGTCCACGAGCCCCCCAACAGCCCCCCAAAACGCGGTTGCCCGGCATTTGTCTCCCCATGGTAGAGGGCTCCCTACTCAGCGTGGCCCCCACAGCTATGAGCTTGGGAGTTGCCGCCCTCTCCCAGTGTAGCCGCCAACACAGACCCCAAAGCAACCATCCCCCCCACACAGCCACCCTTCAACTCAAACCCCCTGCCGACCCCGAGGCCGCTCCAACCCCTCCCCCAGCATCAGCATCTCCATCAGCGGCTCTTTGAGATGCTAAGTGTGGTGCTGTGCCCCAGGCTGCCTTCAGGGTCAGATTTCAGAGTGAGGTGCAGCCCCCAACTCCTGAGCCCTTTCCTGGGGGTCCTGAGCATCAGGGAGCTCGTGACCGTGTCCACCAGTGCCTCACCTAGCTGACAGTCACCATGGACCCCTGTTAGCTGTGCACCCCCAGACATGGAGTGTGTCAGCGGCACCCCAAATCCTGACCTGGCAGTCGCGGTCCACAACCTGACGGGCAGTGGGAATCCATTTCTGCTGGGGTGTGCTGACCCTGGGGGTGCACCCCCTGTACTTTGGGGTGCAGTCAATCACTCAGGAATGGCTTTAATTAGCAGTCGACAATTTTGGGTTGCCCTGGCCCATAGTCGCGGCTCCCCCTCCATCCCTAAATGTGTGAGATGGGATTTGCCGCGAGGCGGCAGCACTGTGTGAACATGGCCGCCATGACGTGGGGTCCCCCTGAGCCTTGAGAGTATTGGGGTCCTCAGTCAGGGAGATGGATACAGAGGAGCAGCAGTGTTGGGGTGCAGCAGTCACCCTAGGATCAGTGGGCGATGCACCGACCTCACAGGCAGAGAGCACAGTCATCACTGAGCAGGGGACCAGGGCATCAGGGGAGCTGCTGTGACTACTACAGCGCCAGACCCCACATGGCAGCCATGGGTGCAGGTGAGTGAAGACGCGCAGGTCTACCCAATAATTTGGGGTGTCATCACACAGGGCCCCGACCTCTCGCCCAGCCCCTATTTGGTTTACAGTCGCCCACTAGTCCAAAGCCCTCTCTGCCACCTGTTTTGGGGTGCAGTGGCCCCGGGCCGTGGCGACGAATCTGTCCACTCCGGTGTGTGCGCGGAGTTGCCGCAAGGCGGCAGCACAGTCTCACCAATGGCCGGCGGGACGCGGGGTCTCCCTGAACTGTGAGCGTCTTTCGGGGGTGTTCCCGTGAGTGGAGCGGGAGAATCGCCAAGCCGCGGCCGCATTGGGGTGCTGCGGGTCACCCGAGAGCAGCTGGGCTGTGACAGCCCCTCACAGGCCGAGCCCACAGTCAGCGCTAAGCTGGGGACCAGAGCGTCTGGGGGAAGGTGCCGTGGCCGTCACCACCAGGGACAGGGCCTGCTGTCCACGAGCCCCCCCACAGCCCCCCAAAACGCGGTCGTCCTGCATTTGTCTCCCCAAGGTAGAGGGCTCACCACTCAGCGTGGCCCCCACAGCTATGAGCTTGGGAGTTGCTGCCCTCTGCCAGTGTAGCCGCCAACACAGACCCCAAAGCGGCCATCCCCCTCAACACAGCCACCCCTCAACTACAACACCCTGCAGACCCCCTGAGAAGGCTCCAACCCCACCCCCGGCATCAGCATCCCATCAGTGGCTTTTTGAGATGCTAAGTGGCGTGCCCCTGTACTTTGGGGTGCAGTCACCCACGCAGGAATGGCATAATTAGCAGTTGACATTTTGGGGGTACTGTGGCCCACAGTCGCGGCTCCCCCTCCTTCCCTAAATGTGTGAGATGGGATTTGCCGCGAGGCAGCAGCACTGCGTGAACATGGCCACCATGACGGGGGGTCCCCCTGAGCCTTGAGAGTATTGGGGTCCTGAGTTGGGGAGACGGATACAGAGGAGCAGCAGTGTTGGGGTGCAGCAGTCACCCCAGGAACAGTGGGCGATGCACCGACCTCATAGGCAGAGAGCAGTCATCACTGAGCATCAGGGGAGCTGCTGTGACTACAGCCCCAGACCCCACATGGCAGCCCCTCAAAATGTGCCCGCATCCGAGCGTCAATTGGGGTGATGGCATAGTAGGGGTGCAGGTAAGTGAATGCCCGATAATTTGGGGTGTCATCACACAGGGCCCCGACCACTCGCCCAGCCCCTATTTGGTTTACAGTCGCCCACTAGTCCAAAGCCCTCTCTGCCACCTGTTTTGGGGTGCAGTGGCCCCCGGCCGCGGCCCCGAATCTGTCCACTCCGGTGTGTGCGCGGAGTTGCCGCGAGGCGGCAGCACAGTCTCAACAATGGCCAGCGGGACGCGGGGTCCCCCTGAACTGTGAGCAACTTTCGCGGGTGTTCCCGTGAGCAGAGCGGGAGAATCGCCAAGCCGCGGCCGCATTGGGGTGCTGCGGGTCACCCAGGAGCAGCTGGGCTGTGACAGCCCCTCACAGGCCGAGCCCACAGTCAGCGCTGAGCTGGGGACCAGAGCGTCTGGGGGACGGTGCCGTGGCCGCCACCACCAGGCACAGGGCCTGATGTCCACGAGCCCCCCAACAGCCCCCCAAAACGCGGTTGCCCGGCATTTGTCTCCCCAAGGTAGAGGGCTCCCTACTCAGCGTGGCCCCCACAGCTATGAGCTTGGGAGTTGCCGCCCTCTCCCAGTGTAGCCGCCAACACAGACCCCAAAGCAACCATCCCCCCCACACAGCCACCCCTCAACTCCAACCCCCTGCCGACCCCCTGAGGCCGCTCCAACCCCTCCCCCAGCATCAGCATCTCCATCAGCGGCTCTTTGAGATGCTAAGTGGCGTGCTGTGCCCCACGTGGCCTTCAGGGTCAGATTTCAGAGTGAGGTGCAGCCCCCAACTCCTGAGCCCTTTCCTGGGGGTCCTGAGCATCAGGGAGCTCGTGACCGTGTCCACCAGTGCCACACCTAGCTGACAGTCACCATGGACCCCTGTTAGCTGTGCACCCCCAGACATGGAGTGTGTCAGCGGCACCCCAAATCCTGACCTGGCATTCGCGGTCCACAACCTGACGGGCAGTGGGAATCCATTTCTGCTGGGGTGTGCTGACCCTGGGGGTGCACCCCCTGTACTTTGGGGTGCAGTCAATCACTCAGGAATGGCTTTAATTAGCAGTCGACAATTTTGGGTTGCCCTGGCCCATAGTCGCGGCTCCCCCTCCATCCCTAAATGTGTGAGATGGGATTTGCTGCGAGGCGGCAGCACTGTGTGAACATGGCCGCCATGACGTGGGGTCCCCCTGAGCCTTGAGAGTATTGGGGTCCTGAGTCAGGGAGATGGATACAGAGGAGCAGCAGTGTTGGGGTGCAGCAGTCACCCTAGGATCAGTGGGCGATGCACCGACCTCACAGGCAGAGAGCACAGTCATCACTGAGCAGGGGACCAGGGCATCAGGGGAGCTGCTGTGACTACTACAGCGCCAGACCCCACATGGCAGCCATGGGTGCAGGTGAGTGAAGACACGCAGGTCTACCCAATAATTTGGGGTGTCATCACACACGGCCCCGACCTCTCGCCCAGCCCCTATTTGGTTTACAGTCGCCCACTAGTCCAAAGCCCTCTCTGCCACCTGTTTTGGGGTGCAGTGGCCCCGGGCCGTGGCGACGAATCTGTCCACTCCGGTGTGTGCGCGGAGTTGCCGCGAGGCGGCAGCACAGTCTCACCAATGGCTGGCGGGACGCGGGGTCTCCCTGAACTGTGAGCGACTTTCGGGGGTGTTCCCGTGAGTGGAGCGGGAGAATCACCAAGCCGCGGCCGCATTGGGGTGCTGCGGGTCACCCGAGAGCAGCTGGGCTGTGACAGCCCCTCACAGGCCGAGCCCACAGTCAGCGCTAAGCTGGGGACCAGAGCGTCTGGGGGAAGGTGCCGTGGCCGTCACCACCAGGGACAGGGCCTGCTGTCCACGAGCCCCCCCACAGCCCCCCAAAACGCGGTCGTCCTGCATTTGTCTCCCCAAGGTAGAGGGCTCACCACTCAGCGTGGCCCCCACAGCTATGAGCTTGGGAGTTGCTGCCCTCTGCCAGTGTAGCCGCCAACACAGACCCCAAAGCGGCCATCCCCCCCAACACAGCCACCCCTCAACTACAACACCCTGCAGACCCCCTGAGAAGGCTCCAACCCCACCCCCGGCATCAGCATCCCATCAGTGGCTTTTTGAGATGCTAAGTGGCGTGCCCCTGTACTTTGGGGTGCAGTCACCCACGCAGGAATGGCATAATTAGCAGTTGACATTTTGGGGGTACTGTGGCCCACAGTCGCGGCTCCCCCTCCTTCCCTAAATGTGTGAGATGGGATTTGCCGCGAGGCAGCAGCACTGCGTGAACATGGCCACCATGACGGGGGGTCCCCCTGAGCCTTGAGAGTATTGGGGTCCTGAGTTGGGGAGAGGGATACAGAGGAGCCACTGTGTTGGGGTGCAGCAGTCACCCCAGGATCAGTGGGCGATGCACCGACCTCATAGGCAGAGAGCACAGTCATCACTGAGCAGGGGACCAGGGCATCAGGGGAGCTGCTGTGACTACAGCCCCAGACCCCACATGGCAGCCCCCAAAATGTGCCCGGATCCAAGAGTCAATTGGGGTCATGGCAGAGTAGGGGTGCAGGTGAGTGAAGACACGCAGGCCCACCCGATAATTTCGGGTGTCTTCACAAAGGGCCCCGACCTCTCGCCCATCCCCTATTTGGGGTACAGTCATCCACTAGTCCAAAGCCCTCTCTGCCTCCTGTTTTGGGGTGCAATGGCCCCCTGGCCCGGCCCCGACTCTGTCCCCACAGGTGTGTGCGTGGAGTTGCCCCGAGGCGGCAGCACAGTCTCACCAATGGCCGCCAGGACGCGGGGTCCCCCTGAACTGTGAGCAACTTTCGCGGGTGTTCCCGTGAGCAGAGCGGGAGAATTGCCAAGCCGCGGCCGCATTGGGGTGCTGCGGGTCACCCAGGAGCAGCTGGGCTGTGACAGCCCCTCACAGGCCGAGCCCACAGTCAGCGCTGAGCTGGGGACCAGAGCGTCTGGGGGACGGTGCCGTGGCCGCCACCACCAGGCACAGGGCCTGATGTCCATGAGCCCCACAACAGCCCCCCAAAACGCGGTCGTCCTGCATTTGTCTCCCCAAGGCAGAGGGCTCCCTACTCAGCGTGGCCCCCACAGCTATGAGCTTGGGAGTTGCCGCCCTCTCCCAGTGTAGCCGCCAACACAGACCCCAAAGCAACCATCCCCCCCCACACAGACACCCCTCAACTCCAACCCCCTGCCGACCCCCTGAGGCCGCTCCAACCCCTCCCCCAGCATCAGCATCTCCATCAGCGGCTCTTTGAGATGCTAAGTGGCGTGCTGTGCCCCAAGTGGCCTTCAGGGTCAGATTTCAGAGTGAGGTGCAGCCCCCAACTCCTGAGCCCTTTCCTGGGGGTCCTGAGCATCAGGGAGCTCGTGACCATGTCCACCAGTGCCACACCTAGCTGACAGTCACCATGGACCCCTGTTAGCTGTGCAGCCCCAGACACGGAGTGTGTCAGCGGCACCCCAAATCCTGACCTGGCAGTCGCAGTCCACAACCTGACGGGCAGTGGGAATCCATTTCTGCTGGGGTGTGCTGACCCTGGGGGTGCCGCCCCTGTACTTTGGGGTGCAGTCAATCACTCAGGAATGGCTTTAATTAGCAGTCGACAATTTTGGGTTGCCCTGGCCCACAGTCGCGGCTCCCCCTCCATCCCTAAATGTGTGAGATGGGATTTGCCGCGAGGCGGCAGCACTGTTGGAACATGGCCGCCATGACGTGGGGTCCCCCTGAGCCTTGAGAGTATTGGGGTCCTGAGTTAGCGAGATGGATACAGAGGAGCAGCAGTGTTGGGGTACAGCAGTCACCCTAGGATCAGTGGGCGATGCACCGACCTCACAGGCAGAGAGCACAGTCATCACTGAGCAGGGGACCAGGGCATCAGGGGAGCTGCTGTGACTACTACAGCGCCAGACCCCACATGGCAGCCCCCCAAAATGTGCCCGCATCCGAGCGTCAATTGGGGTCATGGCAGAGTAGGGGTGCAGGTGAGTGAAGACGCGCAGGTCTACCCAATAATTTGGGGTGTCATCACACAGGGCCCCGACCTCTCGCCCAGCCCCTATTTGGTTTACAGTCGCCCACTAGTCCAAAGCCCTCTCTGCCACCTGTTTTGGGGTGCAGTGGCCCTAGGCCGCGGCCCCGAATCTGTCCACTCCGGTGTGTGTGCGGAGTTGCCGCGAGGCGGCAGCACAGTCTCACCAATGGCCGCCAGGACGCGGGGTCTCCCTGAACTGTGAGCGACTTTCGGGGGTGTTCCCGTGAGTGGAGCGGGAGAATCGCCAAGCCGCGGCCGCATTGGGGTGCTGTGGGTCACCCGGGAGCAGCTGGGCTGTGACAGCCCCTCACAGGCCAAGCCCACAGTCAGCGATGAGCTGGGGACCAGAGCGTCTGGGGGAAGGTGCTGTGGCCGTCACCACCAGGGACAGGGCCTGCTGTCCACGAGCCCCCCCACAGCCCCCCAAAACGCGGTCGTCCTGCATTTGTCTCCCCAAGGCAGAGGGCTCCCCACTCAGCATGGCCCCCAAAGCTGTGAGCTTGGGAGTTGCTGCCCTCTGCCAGTGTAGCCACCAACACAGACCCCAAAGCGGCCATCCCCCCCAACACAGCCACCCCTCAACTACAACACCCTGCAGACCCCCTGAGAAGGCTCCAACCCCACCCCAGCATCAGCATCTCCATCAGCGGCTCTTTGAGATGCTAAGTGGGGTGCTGTGCCCCAGGCTGCCTCCAGGTCAGATTTAAGAGTGAGGTGGAGCCCCCAACTGCTGAGCCCTTTCCTGGGGGTCCTGAGCACAGGGAGCTCGTGACCGTGTCCCCCCTGCGCCTCCTCCTGCTGACGTCACCGTAGACCCCTGTTAGCTGTGCACCCCCAGACATGGAGTGTGTCAGCGGCACCCCAAATCCTGACCTGGCAGTCGTGGTCCACAACCTGACGGGCCATGGGAATCCGTCTTCTGGGGTGTGCTGACCGTGGTGGTGCAGCCCCTGTTTTTGGGGTGCTGTCACCCACGCAGGAATGGCATAATTAGCAGTCAACATTTTCGGGGTGCTGTGGCCCACAGTCGCGGCTCCCCCTCCTTCCCTAAATGTGTGAGATGGGATTTGCCGCAAGGCGGCAGCACTGCGTGAACATGGCCACCATGACGCGGGGTCCCCCTGAGCCTTGAGAGTATTGGGGTCCTGAGTTAGGGAGATGGATACAGAGGAGCCACTGTGTTGGGGTGTAGCAGTCACCCCAGGATCAGTGGGCGATGCACCGACCTCACAGGCAGAGAGCACAGTCATCACTGAGCAGGGGACCAGGGCATCAGGGGAGCTGCTGTGACTACTACAGCGCCAGACCCCAGAGGGCAGCCCCCCAAAATGTGCCCGGATCCGAGAGTCAATTGGGGTCATGGCAGAGTAGGGGTGCAGGTGAGTGAAGACACGCAGGCCCACCCGATAATTTGGGGTGTCATCACACAGGGCCCCGACCTCTCGCCCAGCCCCTATTTGGGGTACAGTCACCCACTAGTCCAAAGCCTTCTCTGCCACCTGTTTTGGGGTGCAATGGCCCCCTGGCCCGGCCCCGACTCTGTCCCCACAGGTGTGTGCGCGGAGTTGCCGCGAGGCGGCAGCACAGTCTCACCAATGGCCGGCGGGACGCGGGGTCCCCCTGAACTGTGAGCGACTTTCGGGGGTGTTCCCGTGAGTGGAGCGGGAGAATCGCCAAGCCGCGGCCGTTTTGTGGTGCTGCGGGTCACCTGGGAGCAGCTGGGTTGTGACAGCCCCTCACAGGCCGAGCCCACAGTCAGCGCTGAGCTGGGGACCAGAGCGTCTGGGGGACGGTGCCGTGGCCGCCACCACCAGGGACAGGGCAGATGTCCACGAGCCCCCGCACAGCCCCCCAAAACGCGGTCGCCCGGCATTTGTCTCCCCAAGGTAGAGGGCTCACCACTCAGCGCGGCCCCCACAGCTATGAGCTTGGGAGTTGCCGCCCTCTCCCAGTGTAGCCGCCAACACAGACCCCAAAGCGGCCATCCCCCCCAACACAGCCACCCCTCACCTCCACCCCCCTGCACACCCCCTGAGGCCGTTCCGACCCCACCCCCAGCTTCAGCATCTCCATCAGCGGCTCTTTGAGATGCTAAGTGGGGTGCTGTGCCCCAGGCTGCCTTCAGGGTCAGATTTCAGAGTGAGGTGCAGCCCCCAACTCCTGAGCCCTTTCCTGGGGGTCCTGAGCATCTGGGAGCTCGTGACCATGTCCACCAGTGCCACACCTAGCTGACAGTCACCATGGACCCCTGTTAGCTGTGCACCCCCAGACATGGAGTGTGTCAGCGGCACCCCAAATCCTGACCTGGCAGTCGCAGTCCACAACCTGACAGGCCGTGGGTATCCGTCTCTGCTGGGGTGTGCTGACCCTGGGGGTGCCGCCCCTGTACTTTGGGGTGCAGTCACCCACGCAGGAATGGCATAATTAGCAGTCGACATTTTTGGGGTGCTGTGGCCCACAGTCGCGGCTCCCCCTCCTTCCCTAAAGGTGTGAGGGCGGGATTTGCCGCGAGGCGGCAGCACTGTGTGAACATGGCCGCCATGAAGCGGGATCCCCCTGAGCCTTGAGAGTATTGGGGTCCTGAGTTAGGGAGATGGATACAGAGGAGCCACTGTGTTGGGGTGCAGCAGTCACCCCAGGATCAGTGGGCGATGCACCGACCTCATAGGCAGAGAGCACAGTCATCACTGAGCAGGGGACCAGGGCATCAGGGGAGCTGCTGTGACTACAGCCCCAGACCCCACTTGACAGCCCCCCAAAATGTGCCCGCATCCGAGCGTCAATTGGGGTCATGGCAGAGTAGGGGTGCAGGTGAGTGAAGACGCTCAGGTCCACCCGCTAATTTGGGGTGTCATCACACAGGGCCCCGACCTCTCGCCCAGCCCCTATTTGGGGTACAGTCGCCCACTAGTCCAAAGCCCTCTCTGCCACCTGTTTTGGGGTGCAGTGGCCCTAGGCCGCGGCCCCGAATCTGTCCACTCTGGTGTGTGCGCGGAGTTGCCGCGAGGCGGCAGCACAGTCTCACCAATGGCCAGCGGGACGCGGGGTCTCCCTGAACTGTGAGCGACTTTCTGGGGTGTTCCCGTGAGTGGAGCGGGAGAATCACCAAGCCGCGGCCGCATTGGGGTGCTGCGGGTCACCCGGGAGCAGCTGGGCTGTGACAGCCCCTCACAGGCCGAGCCCACAGTTAGTGCTGAGCTGGGGACCAGAGCGTCTGGGGGACCGTGCAGTGGCCGCCACCACCAGGGACAGGTCCTGCTGCCAATGAGCCCCACACAGGGTCGCCCTGCTTTTGTCTCCCCAAGGCAGAGGGCTCCCCACTCCTGCGCAGACCCCACAGCTTGAGCTTGGGAGTTGCCGCCCTCTGCCAGTGTAGTCGCCAACACAGACCCCAAAGCGGCCATCCCCCCCAAAGCTGCTGCCCAACTCCAACCCCCTGCACACCCCCGAGAAGGCTCCGACCCCAGCATCAGCATCTCCATCAGCGGCTCTTTGAGATGCTAAGTGGGGTGCTGTGCCCCAGGCTGCCTTCAGGGTCAGATTTCAGAGTGAGGTGCAGCCCCCACCTCCTGAGCCCTTTGCTGGGTGTCCTGAGCATCAGGGAGCTCTTGACTGCGTTCCCCTGTGCCTCCTCCTGCTGACATCACCATGAACCCCTGTTAGCTGTGCACCCTCAGACATGGAGTGTGTCAGCGGCACCCCAAATCCTGACCTGGCAGTCGCGGTCCGGAACCTGAGGGGCCGTGGGAATCGCTCTGTGTTGGGGTGCGCTGAACGTGGGGGTGCAGCCCCTTTACTTTGGGGTGCAGTCACCCACGCAGGAATGGCTTTAATAAGCAGTCGACATTTTGGGGGTGCTGTGGCCCCCAGTCACGGCTCCCCCTTCTTCCCTAAATATGTGAGATGGGATTTGCCGCGAGGCGGCAGCACTGCGTTAACGTGGCCACCATGACGCGGGGTCCCCCTGAGCCTTGAGAGTATTGGGGTCCTGAGTTGGGGAGACGGATACAGAGGAGCCACTATGTTGGGGTGCAGCTGTCACCCCAGGATCAGTGGGACCAGGGCATCAGGGAAGGTTTTGTGACTACTACAACGCCAGACCCCACATTGCAGCCCCCCCAAATGTGCCCGGATCCGAGCGTCCATGGGGGTCATGGCAGAGTAGGTGTGCAGGTGAGTGAAGACACGCAGGCCCACCGATAATTTGGGGTGTCATCACACAGGGCCCCGACCTCTCGCTCAGCCCCTATTTGGGGTACAGTCTCCTACATAGTCCAAAGCTTTCTGCCGCTTGTTTTGGGGTGCAGTGTCCCACAGCCTTGGCCCCCACTCCTGTCCCCACATCTGTGAGCACCTGATTTGCTGCCCTCTGCCAATGTAGCCCCAACACAGACCCCAAAGCGCCCCCCCAAACCCCTGCTGATTCCCCCCCTCCTGGCAGCACCCGCCCCTCCCCTAATGTCAGCAGCGGCTCTTTGAGATGCAAAGTGTGGTGCTGTGCCCCAGGCTTCCGTCAGGGTCAGATTACAGAGCGGGGTGCAGCCCCCAACTCCTGAGCCCTCTCTTGGGGGGCCTGAGCTTCAGGGCACTTGTGGCCGCCTCCCCGCATCAGCTCTGCCTCCAGCTGACGTCACTCTGGACCCCTTGCCAGTCGTGCACCCCCAGACATGGCGGTCCTAATTTGGGACCCCATGGTCCGTGGGAATCGGTCCCTCCCAGGGTGGGCTATTCATGGAGCAGGGACAGTGTGGCCTGCGCAGGTCCTGGCAGGGCCGTCCCGAGGGCATGGAGGGCTTGGGGGCGCCTCCTGATTTTTGGGGTGTGATCGCACACCGCAGGCGTGCGATCACACCCTCCGCCTACTGTTTTAAGGTAAGTCGCCCTCAAACTCACCACCCCTTAGGCTCGCCTTTTATTTTGGGGTGTGGTCCTCCACGCACCCGTGGCCCCATTTTCTGCCCTCTATTTTGGGGTGCAGTGGCCCACAGCCTCGGCTTGTCCCCCTTGTCCCCGCGGGTGTGAGCGCAGGAGTTGCCGCGAGGCGGCAGCGCAGTCTCACCCATGGCTGCCGGGACGCAGGGTCCCCTGGACTCTGAGCGCCCTAGGGTGGGCTGTCCCGGAGCCGAGTGGGAGATGTTCCGGGGCCTGGCAGTGTTGGGGTGCCCCTGTCACCCTAGGACAGGTCTGTGTGACACCTTCCTCACGGGCCGAGCCCACAGTCAGCGCTGAGCTGGGGACCAGAGCATCTGGGGGGACGGTGCTGTGGCCGCCAGTCACCCCCAGGGACAGGGAGCTGCTGCCCACAAGCCCCACACAGACAGCCCCCCGAAACATGGTGTCACGTTCCCCCAGTCCCAGCAGCCCGAGAGCCCTGTCTTCTCGCGTGCCCGGGATGTCTGCATACCAAGCTCTGCAGGCAGTCTGTGTGAGGTATTGGGGTGCAGACACCCCCACTCTGGGTCTCCCCAGCAGCAATAGAAAATCTTTCATACTCAAGCTCAAATTTGAATCCTTTTTTGTTGCATTCTTGTCCGGCCTGTGTGAATGTGGGGTCCCTCTCGCTGATGTCATCCTGGAACCCCACAGCCCAGTGGCTCCCACTGCACCTCAAAATCAGGACCCACTTGAATGAAGGGGTGACACAGATAGAGACGCCCAAGGAGGGGGCAGAGTCCCTGTCACGGGGGGGGGGGGTCTGCGACCCATTCAGCGTCCTGTAGCTATGCACCTGCCTGGGTACTGGAGCTCAGGGGAGTCATGGAGGAGTCAGGGTGCAGGCTGAGACATCCCTGTCATTGATCACTGTTCCCCAGGTGCCTTCCATGTTGGGTGTAAGGAACACAGAGTGGAGTCTCCTCTCTGGACCAAGCGCACTGATTTTGGGGAAGCCCCCCGGAGTCACCCAATGGGTAGAAAGCATCCCCCTTGCTTCCTGAGATATTGGGGTGCTCTCTGTGGTCCAGGTGCTGCCACCTGGACAGAGTCACCCCCCACCCCAATGTGCCTCGCGGACTCCATGTGTAGGGACAGCCACGGCCGCGAGGCGGTGACACAGCCTCACCCATCCAGATGGCGTGAGATTGGGGTTCGCCGTGCCGTGTCCCGTGTCTGCCAGGAGGGGGGGTCCCGCATAGCTTCAGAGACACGTGGAGCTTTGGTGTGCTCTCGGACCTCCCCTGCATCCGGTGGACCCTGTCTCTACTCTCTGTACCCCTGCTCCATCACTGCGCGGGGGACTCTTGGGTCATGTTGGGGTGCAGGCTGGTTTGGTCTCTCGTGGTCTCGGCTTTGTGCAGCCGCCCCAGTGCCAAAGGCTCCCCACCAGCTGCCCCCTGCAGGGGCGCTAACCCCTGTGGAGGTTCCCTTTGCATCTGAGTTGAGCCGCGACTCAGATGTAAGTCTCTACCCTGCGCCTCTGCTGTAGGGACGCCCGCACTGTCAAACGCAGGCGGCACCCCAAGTCCCGGGGACTCCCGGGTGGGAACGGTGGCACAGGTGTTTGTGCGGGTCCCTCCGCATGGTGTCGGAGCCTGCTGACTCCTGCCCCTGGGGTCCTGAAGCCGCTGCTCAGCAGTGGGCTCTGACTGAACCCCCAAACCAGATCTTCCTTCATCTAAGTCCAGCGTGATACGACCACTTGGGGCTCGAGGATCGCCCCTTAGGGGAGCCCGTCATCAAAGCACGCGCGGTTCGCCAGAACACCTTGAGCTGTTTTGAAGTTCTGGGGTGACTGGAGAGCAGGGGTGGGGTGAACCCCCGCACGCCTGCCAACACCCCAGCCCTGCTTTGCCTCCCCCAGACTGACGGTCGCCTGCTCGTGCCGGGCGTGAGGATGGGTCCTTCCGCGGCGGGACACACAGCTGGCAAGGAGTTGGGGTCCGCAGGCTGCGGGCACCCCCGTGGTTTTGAGGGTCACCGGGGCGTATGGTGCAGGGTGGGACAATCTGTCTCTCGTTCTGCGTCAAGCAGGGGTGCCCCACTGCTTCTGGGGAGCGAGGGGTCTGGAAGACCCCCGCAAGCTGTTTCAGGGCGACCCTGAAGCCGTTGTCCTCCAGGAGACATTTAGGGTTTGGGGTCTGTAGCTGCCGCACCCCAAGTGGGTGCGGGGTCAGAGCTGGCGCCAGTCAGCCGTGGCCCCATGGGGCAGCAAGGGGACGCTCACGCTGGCGTGGGAGCAGCCTGTGCGGGTTCGGGGAGCTGCCCGCCAGCCCCCCCCAACTTCTTTAAGACGGGAGCTCCCCGAAGTTAGCCCTGGACCAAAACAGGGGTCCTTGCACTGCAGGGCTCCATGTGTCTGTCTAGAGCCTTGGGGGTGTCATCCGTGGCAAATTTGGGGTTCATGAGGGCTACCCAGGAAGTCCACGGCACCTTGGACTTGGTGTTGAATCCTATGAGTTTCTGGTTCCCCCTAAAGTCAAGGTCGTCTTGTCATTACGCTGTTGCACATGGGTGGGGGGGGGGGCAGCAGTTGCCTAGTGGTGGGACTCTGCCAGGGGGCCGCAACTGGGGGGGTTAACGTGAGGGGTGCCAGGGCCCCAGGAATGACGGGGTGCCTTGCTCCGGATCCTGCAGTGGTGGGAGTCGGACGCCCGTCCCGGTCACCCAGAGGCTGTCCCCCTGCGCCCCGCGGAGAGCCGACCCTCATCCCACTTTCTAGGGTCCCCAGGCACTAGAGCCCCCGGGTTCCACGGTGCGGGGTGGAGGTGTGAACCCAGCCCCCACCCCGTCCTACCCGGGAGCCCAGGTGCCCGGTGGGAGGGGGCGGTCAGTCCCCGGGGCCCCACCGGCTGGACCTGGGTGGGGGTGGGGTGCTGGGCCCCCGCCAGGGTGTGTGGGGTGGGTGCCAAGGGAGGGGCGGCCCGGAGAAGTCCGTCTTTGGGGAATTCTGGGCTGGTGGTGTGGCGGACGTGCGCTGGATGGTCCCCGGGGGTAAGGGGGCCCGGGGGCCCCCCACCCCTGCCCCGGCGGTCCCCTCTGCCATTGGTTGGCAGGCTGAGGGCGGGCGGGCGGGGCGGGGCCAGTCCCATTAGAAAAAGCCCGGGCTAAGGCTGCGGGTCGGGCCCGGGTGGGAGGGGGTGGGGGGCGGGGGGTGGGCTGGGAGGGCCCCGGGGAAACTGGGGAAGCGGGGTACTGGGGCAACCAGGGGAAGATGGGGCACTGGGGTTAGGGAAGCTTGCTTACCCAAGGGTCACCTTGGATCTCTGGAGCCTGGCAGGACGGCGGCGAGCGGGGACCCCAGTGGGCCCGGACGGCAGTGGCCCCGGCCCTCGGGGTCCGGCGGGAGGGTCAGCCAGGCATTCATCCCGGTTTTTTCTGGTTTCAGGACGTGGCGGCTGGTGACAGGGGAGGAGACGAGGGGCTTTGGTCAGCCCGGCGGCGGCAGCGGGCAGCGAGCAGGAGGTCGCTCTGCCCGGTGAGTCCTCTCTGGCCGGGCCCCGCTTCATCGCGTCCTGGGGAAGCTGGACGCAGGGGCCCGGCGGGAAGGGGGCCGCCCGGCAGAGTGGCGGGGCGGGGGACAGCCCGGCGTGGAGACACCGTCTCGGGGGGAGCCGAGACCGGCGGGCGGGACACGAGGGGACGCAGCGGGAGGTGACAGCAGGGCTGCCCGCATGAGAGGTGGCAGGCGGCCACAGGATGGGCCGTCCGTCGGGATCACGGCCGAGGCAGGGACTTAGGGTGCAGAGGGGTCCCCGGCCGCCACACGCACCCACCGAATTCACAAGTAGAAGGTTCCGGAGGGCCCGGGCCTGTGTGGCCCGGGCGTCGAAGGCTGGAGAGCGGGAAGATGGCGCAGTGCAGAGGGGGGGTCAGCAGGGGCAGCCGCCAGAGATGCCGCAGCAAGGAGGCTGCGAGGGCCAAGCTGCCCACAGGCACTGCGGCCCAGGGCTGGGCACCTTACCCGGAGCACTGGTGCCCGGGCTGCCTTCAACGCCCAGCCCTGGGGTGGGGCCGACATAGCACAGACAGCGCCAGGGGAGCCAAGGGCACAGGCGAGGCCAGGTCAGGCGAGGCAGGCGGGGTGGCGTGAGTGGGAACTCGAGGAGGAGGTGTCGCAGGCAGGGTTACTAAGAGCAGCAGGGCAAGACGGGCACTGCGCTCCGGAGCCCGGGCCAGGCGGGCCCCCGCGAGGACGGAGTGGGTATCGGTGTCCCCACACGTGAGCTGGAGACGAGGGTGAGTATCTGCCCGTCCCCCCGCCCGCTCTCTACCCGCCGCCCGCTGGGCTGGCCGACCCGAGCCCCCCTCTGTCTCCCACAGCCGGTGTCCAGCAGGGTGACCAGCCACAGACTCGGAAGGCCAGACACGGGCGTGAGCTGAGGGACATGACATGGTCCGGTGTGACGGCGAGGACCTGGCGGGGATGGCCTTCCTGGTGAGCAGGGGCCCGCTCAGGGTTGGGGACGGCCCTCAGCTGGCCCCGGTCAGGCTGACCAGCCCATTTCTCTCCACAGAACATTCTAGAATGGTGGCCGGGGCGCTGGCTAGCCAGCAGGTCTCTTTCATTACTTCCCTGAAGGAGCCAACACACTTCTATTCTCAGACCCTCCAGAATCCACAGACGACAAGGTGAGGCCTCCCCCGGGGGTTGTGGGGGGCTGTGGGGCATGGGGTTGGCCTGTTGACTCCCCTCTACTCCCTCTCTCTCTCCCTCCTCAGAAATGGTGCTCCCCAGCTCATGCCTGGGCCTTGGAACCCGGACTTGTTCAAGTCCCATAGCTCTGACCAGTGACATGCTGCACTCACAGACACCCCCTCAGGACGGCTCTGGAAGGTCCAGCCCCCGCCCCCCACAGCCCGCCCCCACCACACTCGCCACACCCTCACTCCCTGCCCCGCTGACGTGTCCATCTGTCTGTCTCACTTTGCAGGTGGAGCCGAAGGAAGAGACCCCAAGACATCCCCCCCGGAAGTGACACCCATCAAATGGCCACCTGCCTGCCTGGGCCACACCATTGCCCCACCGCCTCCTCCTCCTCCTCCTCCTCCTCCTCCTCTTTCTCCTTTCCTTCTCTCTCTCTCTCTCTTCTTTTTCTTCTTCTCTCTCTCCGTGGCCCAAGCGCCCCGGCCCCCCCGGACTCCGTGTCCCTCTCCCCACTGAATTTGCACTAAGTCGATTGCACTGGTTGGGGTTCGGGGAGCGGCCCGGGGCGTCGTCCGGCCCGTGTGCGTGTGTGTGAGTGTCCGCTGGGCCCAGCACCCACCCGGCTTCCACCCCGGGGTGCCTGGGGCGGCCGTGTGAGCGTGAGAGTGTGTGGGGCCCCGCCTCTCGGAGTCTGGCCTGGAGGCTCCTGACACCTAGAGCAAATCTTCAAACATTCCACTGTCCTTGCCTGTGCCCCTCCCCCCGGGGCTCCCCACGAGCCCCCCACATCACAATAAATATTATCACAGCAACTTGTCTGATGGTGTCTGGAATCCGAACTGGGGGCTGGGGGGCTGGGGGCAGACACGGGGGATGGGGTGGGACGCAGGTGATGGACACAAAATGTGGGGGGTGCACATGGGGGCGGGGCACTTGAGGTGGGGAGATGGACAGGAGGTGGGGGGGTGGGGGAAGGGGGCATATGGAATGAGGCCCCTCACATGAAGGGGAGGGGCCAGGGCTGCGTGTGGGGAGGGGCTGAGGCCCGGGGAGGGAGGGGCTGTGGGGGGGCCGAGGGAGGGGTGATGTGGCCCCCCGGCACTGCTCCACGTGGACTGAGGGGCTGCCTGCAGGAGGGGTGGGGGCTGGGGCTCCAGACACCCCAGCTCCGTCCTGCTCAACCCCCTGCCAGCCCCAGACCCGCCCACCCCCACTCCAGGTGGCCTGCTGGTGGGGGCAGATGAAGGAGCATGTGGTGGGGGACAGACAGAGCCCCCGACCAGCCACCCCCAGAGCCCGAGAACCAGGGAGGGACTTATGACAGGGGTGCGGTGGGCTCCACAGTCTGTAGGGGCGACTGGGAAGGGGGATATGTGAAGCTGTGTCAGCGCCCAGCCTGGGGCTTCTTCTGGCTCGAGTTCTGTCCCAGGGCCGGGCCTTACAGACCAGGGCAGGACACTGGGGTTCTCTGAACAGCCAGGAGGTGCACCCCAGTGTCCCCCAAGGTAGTGGGGTACCAACAATATGTTACAGGGCTTCGGGGCTCCCTCTGTCCCCCAGGGCCTGGGCCAGGACACCCCTGCCCGCCACACAGGTACCCAGCTGCCCTCTGGCACGGCCCCTGCTTAGGGCTCCATGGGGGACCCTGGGTGCTGGTGCCTGCTGGTTTTGCTGTGGAGACAGACGTGCTGGGCTGTTGTCTTTGTCGCCTACACGAAGGAAGGCCCTCCCACATGAGGGCACCCTAGAGGGGGCAGGGGGCTAGAGGGGGAGCTGGAAAGTCTTTGGGGACCCCAGGGAGGGACTCTGACACATTCTTGGGGGTCAAGGGACTGGAAGGGGGCAGTATCCATGCACCTGGGGGCAGACAGGCCCTTCCTGCTCTCGGGGTGCCAAGCACCCCCACTCCTGTTCTGGGCCCCTCACCTGGGGACCCCACAGCAGATTGTGAGAGAGGGAGGCTGTGGCTTGGAATGCACTGAGGGTGGGGTCAGAGCTGAACCCTGGTACCCCCAGGCCCCTCCCTGATCCTTCCTCCTCTTGCCTGACTCTGACTCGGGGCAGGGTCTACACCAGTGGCTTATCTTCTTTGTTTCAGGGGTGCTGGGGGGTTGCAGGGCCTCAGTGCAGGGGGGTGGGGGTGGGGTGGGGTGGGGTGGGCAGGATCCCAGGGCTGGGACCTCCAGCGAGAATGTGTACCTTGGGCCACCTGACTTCCTGCCTACAGGAAAGGGGCTTAGGCAGCCTGCTAGACCGGCTCTGAGCACCCCCCACCCAAGCCCCTCTGCCCCCACCCCCCGGGCTGAGTTAAGTGTCTCCCGCCAGGCTTAGGTTTCATTCCCTGAGAGGTGGGGTGGGGGTGGGGGGCTGCCACCAGGCGCCAGGCAGCCTCACTCTGGGGCGACTGGACAGCCCCAGCCCCCCCAGGCACCTAGCTGCCCCCTCCAGCCCCCAGGGCCCAGCAGCCACCTGGGGAGGAGTTACAGCTTGGACAGGGCCTGGAACAGACAGACGGACTGCCAGGAGGGTCAGCGCCCTCGATGGGCAGAAGGGAGGGTGGGCGCCCAGGCTGGACCCCCTTGTTCCCGTGTTCCAGCACATGTGTGGACAGTATGGGGCTAGGGCTAAAGGCAGAGTCTCAGGGGGCCAGGAGGGGAGGTGGAGCCTCAGGCTATGGGATGTCGTCCTGTGTGTGGCCCTGGCCTGTGCCCCTGGACCCCCCCCCCGAGTGTCTATGTATCTGTCCAGCCTGGACTCATGTCCCGGGAGTCCTGGGATTATAGCTGGGAACCACTGAGGCCCAGAACAAAGAGCTTGGGAGCCCTTAGCGGGGAGGGGGGTGGCGGTGGTGCTGGGACCCCAGGTAAGCGGCTAAGGAGATGAGCTGCTCCCCCCAAGAACTGGGGTACATCTGACAACAGCCAGGGTGGGAGGGGGCGGGGGAGCACAGGCCACAAAGGCCTCGTCCAGAAGAGGCCAGAAGACCCAGGCTGTCCTCTCTGGTCCTCAGAGACGTGCGTGGACAGCGTGTACCTGACAAGAGCAGATGTGTGAGTCCCCAAAGAGGGGACTGGACGGAAGGTTCTAGAAAGAGCTGGCCAACTCTGCTTCCCCTGCCTGTGTGCTGCAGCTGGCTTTTCCACCCCTTCGCCCCCCTCCCACACACACACCTTTCCTGCCAGTGCCCCAACAGCCTGGCCCCTTTCCAGGGGGGGATGGTGGCCCCCCGCCTGGAAGCCCACCTGCAGGCTGCTTGCTGGGAAAGGGGCTGCCTGGCCCCCCGCCCGCCGGTTCCTGGAAGCCGTCACTGAACTTTCTGTCCCCTGTCAGCACCGTGCTCATGGCGGACACTGAGCCCTTGTCCTGGGGGAGCTTGGGGGGGTAAGGGGGGCCCCTGTCACAGGACCCGGAGCTCCTCACCCCACACACCTCACCGTGGCCTGTGGCCTGGAATTCAGGGCTTGGGGTGGCATGGGACAGCCATACTTTTCAGAACCCAGCCCCCCCCCCCCCAAGGCTGCAGGGAAGACTCCAAAGAACTGGGGCCAGATGGTGAGGCTCGAGTCCCAGTGCAGCCCAGCGGGACGTGGGTGCAGCCGCTGGCTAAGGTGGAGGGTAACACAACGCTTCCTGAGAAAGTTTGAGGACCTCACTTTCAGCAGGGTGTTCACTCTGCTCCACCTCTGGTTGGGGTGGCCTGAGCAGGAGACGTGCATGGGCTAGGTAGCTCTGGGGGGCTCAGGCTGGGGGAGGAGGGGTTCTCCCCTATCTGGTCAGAGGGCTGTCATCAGCGCCACCCCCCCCCCACGTCCTCAGCCAGGGAATCCTCAGCCCCAAGGCCTGAGTCTCGGAGGCCCCCCAGCCCTGCCCCAACTGATGGTGCCGGGTGCCGGGGACTTGAGGGGCTGACTCGAGGGGCTGACGGCCTGGCCGCGTGCTGCAGGCCCCTGTGCGCTCAGATGACTGTGCATGGTGGGGTGCAGAGAGGCACACACTGTCCCCCATGGGTGCCCCATTGGCCCGCTGTGACATCGGCCTTGTGTCCACACCAGAACTGACAGCTTCTCTGTTGAGCTTATGGAGTGGCCGGCCCTCCGCACCCCATCCTCAGCCCACACACGGGCCTAGTATCCTGGGGTCTGCAGGGAGGGGGTGGGTCTTGCGCTGTCTGTTGCCCCAGACCCACACCAGAGAGACTGGGGGCTTCCACCTCCTCTGCCTCAGACCCAAAGCGGCAAGCCTGAGGGCCAGCCTGTAATCTTGGAGGGACCAGGCTGCCTCTGGGGGAGTCTCAGGCTGGGGGTGGGGTGGTGGCTTGCAGAGCTCAGAGAAGCTGGGAGGGCAGCAGCCTACGACCTCGGGCCAGTGGCCTGGGTGGTCTGTCCACCTTGAGAGAGGCCCTCCCTGCCTGGCCTCAGGCCCCAGTGCCCCTCCAGGTCTGCTCAGACTCGCCATGACCTCTGGAAGGCCTGGGAAGCATGGCGGCACCACCATCCGGGTATATCCCAGAAGCCACCCTGCCCAGCACAGGATGGCAGAAGTGTCCCTCTCGCCCCCCAGAGGCCACCCGCTGGGCCTCTGCTTTCACGTCTTTGCCGCCCTGAGGCTGTGGTGTTTCTGAGGGTCTGAGGCCCAGATGGGGTGAGTCACAATGGCTGTGGGGCTTCTCCTGGGGTCCCTGTGCCCAGCCCAGCCATGAGTAGGGGTGTCCTCCACCTGTCCCCCAGGCTCTGTGTCCATCCTGCTAGCAAAGTCGGCCTCATAGGGAGCCCCTGATCCCATGCATACCTGCCCTATGTGTCCCCTGCCTTCCCAGAACCCTTTGCAGGGTGGAACTCCCGTCCCTTCCCCCCCCCATGGTAGCCCCGAGGGCCGGCTCTGAAGTTGGAGCTGACTCCGGGGCCCCCTCCTCCACCCCAGAGGTGGATCTGGGCTTCAGACCCCCGCCCCCCCAGCCCAGGGGTGAGTGTCCTCTCCCAGGACAGGCCAGAGGCCATGTGTGCCAAGAGTGCCCCCAAAGGACACGTGGCTGTTTGCTGTTGGAGATGTAGCAGATAAGTGTCTGTTTTCCCAGGGGCATGGACCCGGGGATGGGGGGCCGGGGCGGGGCAGCCCCTGGTCAAGGCCACTGCTTCTGCTCCCCTCCTGGGGGGATGGGGTGGGGGGACAGCCACCAGCCAGCCTCCAGGTGCTGGGGCCCAGCCTGGTAGTGCCGGGATGTCCCCAGCCACTCCCAGCCCCCCTCCCCGGGGTCCCCGAGGGCTGTGCTGCCTGTGGATTCTTCTAAATGAGGCTGAGCTTGTGGGTCCTGGGCTTTGGGTGAGCATAGCCCTGTCCCTGCCCCTGGCCTGCTGGACGGACTGGCACCAAAGGAAGGTTCTGGAACAATGGGATTAAGCCTCTGAGTCTGTGGGCACAGGGGGTGGGGGGTGCTGTGGAGCCTATGAAGCTGGAGTGGTCAAAGCCCCTGGCCAGCCCTCGCTCCCTGGGTGGGGGCCACCCAGGCTTCCAGGCAGAGGACACCCCAGGGCAGTGCCAGGGTTGGGGTGCTAGGGCACACACTTCTGCTCGGATGCCCTCAAAGCCCTAGTCAGTGGAGCCCCCACTGTACACTAAGTGGGCATCTCGCTACAACCACTCAGCTCGGAGGCAGGGCGCGTCGGGGTGTCCTGCAGGAGGCGGGGGGGGGGGGCACTGACAGTCCCAGGACCCTCTCTGGAGAAAGAGACGTGAGGCCTTGCCTTGTCCCCAGGGTCCTAGCCAGCAGCCTCGGGGTGGGGACCAGAGCCGGACTCCAGGAGGGGACACAGCTAGACAGACGGAAAGGCCATCTGAGCAGGACCTGGGTCACAATGTCACCTGCCACCTGAAGGAACTCTTCTGCCCACACCGTGGCCATCTGCAAGTGAGCAAGGTGGCAGCTGGGGCCGGCCTGCCCTCCAGCTCGGCCCTGTGCGCTCATCCCTACCCCCCGTGGAGTGAATGCCCATGGTTCCTGGTTGTGCAGCAGATTCAAAGAAGTCTGGAGAATTTTCCGGAAGGTGGAAGGCTTTGCTCCTGAGGCCGGCTTCTCTGGCTGCACCCCAGCCCCCACTTCCAGTACAAGGAAGGGAGGGGTCTAGGGAGCGTGGGCTGCGGGGTGCTCCCCTCCCCAGGCGGCGGGGAGGACAAACGTCCCAGGACACTAGCCTCAGCTCAAACAAGGAGGGTCAGGGCCGGCCCGGGGTCAGGGTCTGCCGGGGAAGTGGGAGAAAGGGCGCGTGTGGCTGCAGTGGGGGTCACCTCCTGCCTGCATTACCACGTGGGCCTCTCAGGAGACACGAGAGGTGCGGCTGGTGCCCACCCAGGAGAACTAACCCTTCTCTGGAAGGACCTCCTCACTGTCCCCCAAACACGCCGCCAGCCCCCAGCTGTGCAGCAGCCTCAGCCCGGCCCTCATCCTTCCCACTGGGGTACCCCGTCACCACACACCGCAGCAGGGTGAGCGGGCAGGGTCCCCACGAGCCTTGGCCAGGGTGGGTGCACACCGGTGGGCTTGGGGGCTCCCTAAAGATGGCGCACTGGCACCCCAGACTCATAGCCTGTGGGCTTATCTGGGGGCACAAGAGCCTTACTTTGTCCTCTGTCAGAAGCATGGGGGTCTCCATCCAGAACCTTCACCCCCAGCCCAGGTTAGTGTCCGGTGACCTCTCACCCCCAGAAGGCAGCAGACTTCAGCTCTGGGGTCATGGGCCCTGCACCCCTTCTCTTCAGAGCTTGGACCCCAGGCCTGCCCGGGGAGCTACTACCACCGCTTCTCTGGGGAGGGACAGACCAGGCCCTGGGGGGTGGGGTGGGGGGCTGTCAGCGCCCTGGCCGGAAGGAAGCCCCCAGCCAGGGACCTCACTGCCACTCCCCAGGGACAGGGCAATCAGGTGTTGGCTGCTGCAGTGTTTATTTTCAGATGACATTTTTAAAGAAAACCAGCCTCCCCAAACACTCAGGCCAGGCCTGGACTCTGGGGCGGAAGCACCCCCTCCCCAGCCAGGGCCCCAGCAGGCTGGCTGGTCTCCACTTCCCCACTGTAGACCCAGCCCATGGAGCCCCCTCCTCCAGGAAGCCCTCTGTGCAGCTCAGTATGGGCAACAGCAAGTCCAGTCCTGCCAGGGGCCGTGAGCCCCACATGCAGGTTCATGACATGGGGGTGTCAGCAGCAGACCCCCTGTCCCTTTGAGTGAACCCAAGCATAGCAGAGAGCACGGCAGACCTGAAGGAAGGTGGCCTGGACACCCCCCCCCCCGGCCCCCCGCCCGTTGCCCGCCGGATTCCTGCTCTTCCGGAAGAGGCCCCAGCCCCCTGCCCCCCTGCCCTCCTCCTGAGGGGCCTGTGTGGACCTCAGAGCCCCCCTGGGACTCTGTGGATGAAGTGTGACTGGGCCAGAGGAAAGGGGGCTGGGGGTGTTGGGACCAGGAAGGGGAGGGGGCTGGGACCAGAGAAGGGAGGGGGTTGGGGCCAGGGGGTGGGGCTGGAGCCAGAGGGGAGGAATGGAGGGCACCGGGGCCAGGGAGGGTGCTCTGGGGCCAGAGCTGAGGGGGACCTGCGGCAGGAGGGGCCGGGGCCAGGTAGGGGAGGGGGCTGACTCCAGGTGGGCGGTAGAGTTCTACCAACGCCCTGCCATGCCTTCAACCCCTTGGCCCCCAAGATGGTGACTCGGTACAGTGAAAAGAGGTCACTTCATGCCCCCCCCCAGGTGACACTGGGCCCCCAAGCTGACTTACCCCCGGCAGCCTATGAGCTGGGGGGGTAGGTACAGGGTGGCCCTCAGGGTCTCAGGATCCCCACGCCTGAAGTGTCCCCCTCCCCCTGGGCCTGGGGACAGTGGACAACACCAGATTGTTGTCCTCAGCCCCTAAAGTGTCCTCTGGGAGCAAGGAGTGCCCCAGGGCCGCTAGCCCCTCTCCTGCACCCCACCACAGGGCTGAGGGCTGTGGGACAGCAGGGTGGGAGCAGGGGGTAGGTGGGGAGTTGCCCAGACACCTGGGGAGGTTCCGGCGTGGCGGGTGTGGGGGCGGGCTGGGTGGGGTGGAGGTTATCTCTCAGCTCCTGCACAGGGCCCAGAGCACACGGGGCAAGGGTCGCACCCCGCCCTCCTGCTGCTCTTCCAGCTGGTGGTCCCTGCCCCTGCACCCCCCCAACCCTGGGGCCCCTGACCCCACCCAGCCCTGCCTCCCACCTCCACCCTGCCTGCAGCTCCGTGTCCCTCCCTGGGCCACTCCAGCCCTTGGAGCACAGGTGGGAGGGGCTGCTGCCCCCATCACCCTACCCCCAGCTCAGGGGTACACTCATGGGCTCAGGCCCTATGTCCATCACTCAAGAGGGGCTTAGCCGGGCCAGGAAAGGACAGCTGCATGGAGCGGGGCCTCCCAGGCCCCCACCCAGGGTGCCTCTTGCCCCCACCCAGACCTGGCTTGAGGATACTCAAGAGAGACTGGGTGGGCAGGGAGGAGGGGATGAGGTGGGCTTGTCCTGAATGCCTCTGGCTTCTGTCTTGGGTGTGAATGCAGGGTGGGTGGGTGGGGGTGCTGATGGAGGGGACAGCTCCCTTCCAGGCTCAGCTGCATCCCCCCCCCCCCAGGACTGTGTTCGCCTCCCCTCTGCCACATTTTCTAAATTCCCGGTGGGGGGCAGGGCTGCTTCCTTCTCAGATTCCTGCCCCCACACCCTGGTCCTACCATGGGAAAGGGGGGGGGGGAGCAGCGCAGCTGGTGGGCCAGCAGCTGTGCGGTGTGGGGGTGCCAAGCCGGAGAGCCCCAATTAAGGGGCGTCATGGGAAAGCAGGCAGAGACAAGTACCCAGAGAACCCCCACCACCCACCCCTCCCTGGGGCTTGGGGCTCCTCTGACCAGGCTGCTGGCCTGGGGACCAGCTCTCACAGCTGGCACAGGAGGCGGCACAGAGAACATCCTCTGTAGAGGGAGACACCCTCCCTATGGAGGGGCTGGGCAGAGGGCACCCTGGCAGGGGCTGGGACCCCAGTAAGCCTTGAGGTCCAGGTGACCCAGAGGTCTGGTGTGGCCATGGGGACCCGCCCTGCAGACAGAAGGCAGGCAGATGGGGGCCTGACAGGGCCCCCAGCCACTCCTGGGCCCCACTGCCCGGCTGTCACCCTCAGGGCCCAGTGTGCCCCCATCCCTGCTCAGGCTCTGACCCCCAGCCGTTCCCCTGCCCCAGGATCCACACACACACACACACACACACTCTCTCTCTCTCTCTCCTGTTCACCTCTCTGCAAATTGGGAAGCAGATTTCCAGGCTGGGCTGGGGAGACAGCACTGCAGTTCTGCAAAAACACAGCCATGCCAGGATGCCAAGGTCCCAGGTTCGAATCCCAACAACACCTTAGACCAGACTGGGAAGGGCTCCGGGAAAAAAAGAAAGAAAGAAAGAAAGAAAGAAAGAAAAAAGGGAAGAAGATCCTGGGATTCACTCCTCGGCCAGTTGCGTGGTCCCAGAATGGGGCCCCAGTGCTCCCCAGCAGAACTCCCACCAGGCCTGGCCCTCTCCCTGGGTCCAGCCACTAACAGCCCAGATACCCTGGTGCTGAATCTCCCCTGCCTTCCAGCCTCTCAGGGCTTCCCCTCCCCCCTGTCCACTGCCCAGCCTGACCCCCAGCCTCCCCCCTGTCCACTGCCCAGCCTGACCCCCAGCCTCCCCCCTGCCCACTGCCCAGCCTGACCCCCAGCCTCCCCCCTGTCCACTGCCCAGCCTGACCCCCAGCCTCCCCCTACCCTCTGCCCAGCCTGACCCCCAGCCTCCCCCTACCCTCTGCCCACTACCCAGAACTGACCCCCAGCCTCCCCCCTGTCCACTGCCCAGCCTGACCCCCAGCCTCCCCCCTCCCCTCTGCCCAGCCTGACCCCCAGCCTCCCCCTACCCTCTGCCCAGCCTGACCCCCAGCCTCCCCCTACCCTCTGCCCAGCCTGACCACCCAGCCTCCCCCTACCCTCTGCCCACTACCCAGAACTGACCCCCAGCCTCCCCCCTGTCCACTGCCCAGCCTGACCCCCAGCCTCCCCCACCCTCTGCCCAGCCTGACCCCCAGCCTCCCCCTGCCCTCTGCCCAGCCTGACCCCCAGCCTCCCCCTACCCTCTGCCCAGCCTGACCCCCAGCCTCCCCCTGCCCTCTGCCCAGCCTGACCCCCAGCCTCCCCCCTGCCCACTACCCAGCCTGACTCCCCAGCCTCCCCCCGTCCACTGCCCAGCCTGACCCCCAGCCTCCCCCCTGTCCACTGCCCAGCCTGACCCCCAGCCTCCACCTACCCTCTGCCCAGCCTGACCCCCAGCCTCCACCTACCCCCTGCCCAGCCTGACTCCCCAGCCTCCCACTTGCCCACTGCCCAGCCTGACCCCCAGCCTCCCCCCTGCCCAGCCTGACTCCCCAGCCTCCCACTTGCCCACTGCCCAGCCTGACCCCCAGCCTCCCCCCTGCCCAGCCTGACCCCCAGCCTCCCACTTGCCCTCTGACCAGCCTGGACCCCAGCCTCCCCTTGCCCAGCCCGACCCCCCAGCCTGCTCTCTGCCGACTGCCCAGCCTGACCCCCAGCCTCTCCCTGCCCTCTCTCTGACCACCGCCCTCCAGATCAGAATTTGGGGTGCTTTCCTTCACCTCTGTCCATGGTCCCAGGGGACACATTTGGGGAGAGGTGGGTCTGGCCTGGCCAGAGAGAAGTGCAGGGCTGGATGGGGAGGCAGGGGGCTTGTTAGGGTGCACTGTGGCCTGGGCGCCCCTCCAGGACACCTCAGCTCCTCCAAGGTGCCTCCCTGGACGTGTGGTCTCCAGTGTCCTTTTTGGGACAGGTGGGAAGAAAGAAAGGAAGGAAAGGGGAAAGAAGGGAAGGAAGGAAGGAGGGAGAGAGGGAAGGAAGGAAGGAGGGAGAGAGGGAAGGAAGGAAGGAAGGAAGGAAGGAAGGAAGGAAGGAAGGAAGGAAGGGAGAAAGATAGGCAGTTAGGGAAGAAGGAGCAAACAGAAAGGGGGAGAGGGAGGGAGGGAGGCAGGGTTGGTTTTCTGAAGACCCCTCAGCCTACTGGGGAGAGGGGCTCAGGAGTCATGGAGTCAGCCCTCCCTTGTCACCTGCCCCTCCTTCCTGAAGGTGAACCCAAGGTCATCAGGGATCAACCCACTTCTGGTGGGTGGGAAGTTGGGGCGCCTTTCCCACCAGAGGACAGTCCCCTGGGGGGTGGGGTGTGAACTCTGCTAAGGGACCCGGGTCAGCAGGGACCCCAAGGTGCTATCCCGGGTACGCCCCCAGCATCCTCCGCTTGCAGGAGGCCCAACGGGCCCCACGTGGGGGTCAGGATCCGTGTTGCCCAGCTGTGGGGGCCCTGGTGGCAGGGCCCGGGGCTCCCCACTGACCACAGGGCTGCGCAAGGTGGTCACCGAGGCCGGGCGGCCCGGCGGCTTCAGGGGCTGACCCGTCCAGGAGTATCTGGCTTCTGGGTCCGGCTTGTACTCTAATCTCCTTGGCTTGGGCAGCCCGGCCCGGGCAGCCCGGCCCGGAAGGCCACCCAAGGACACAGGGCTGCCACCCGGGGGCCAGGCCGCAGGGACACTCCTAGCCCCATTTGGGGGAGCACGCCGTGGGTCCCCGAGCCTGAGGGACAGTCTGGGTGGGACACCTGCGAGGAAGACCCCAGGCCGATCGGCCACCTGACCCCCCAGCTGGGGCCCGGCCCTGGTGCTGCCAGCATTCTGCTCCCCTCAGGACCCTGCACCCCTGGTCGGCATGGCCCTCCAGTCAGGAACTGCCCAGGCTTCCCGGGAAGTGGGGAGCAGACCCTGACCCCCAGGTACCTCTGGCAGGTAAGCAGGCTCCCGGTCCTCTGGCCAGGCTGGGGCTGCTGTCCTTGCTGGCTGAGGACAGGCCACCTCCCTGGGACTGGGCCCCTGTGCCCCTGCCCCCCCACCCCCCCAGGGGCTGGGAGCCCTGAGGGAGGCAGCAGCCTC
This sequence comes from Erinaceus europaeus, assembly GCF_950295315.1. Classification (NCBI taxonomy): domain Eukaryota; kingdom Metazoa; phylum Chordata; class Mammalia; order Eulipotyphla; family Erinaceidae; genus Erinaceus; species Erinaceus europaeus. The sequence continues at coordinate 1,487,360 of NC_080178.1, forward strand.
TCGCCCTGCCCACTCCTCCCTGCCCCCCACTTGCAGTCATCTGGACAAGAATGCTATTCCTAGGGGTCCCCGGCCCCCCGATCCCCCAGAAGACGGGGACAAGGCGGCTGTGCCTTCTGGCCGGAGGAGGGTCTCCCATGTCTAGCTCGCTACCCTGAGGGGACAGCCAGGCCCCATCCTGCTTAGATGTGGGTCCTGGGTAGGGCATCTAGTTGAGTGAGAGGCACTGGGCATCTCCCGTGTCTCCTCCGAGTAAGTTATCTGGTGGTCTCTGGCTAGGCCAGGGTCCCCCTCAGTCCAGCACCCATGATGGTAGCTAGCCCTGGAGCCCAGTTCCCAGGCCCATGCCGGGGCCTCTGCCATCTGTTGGGCCTGTCTCTGCTCCTTGGGATGCCTGGGGGGTGGGTGTTCCTTCACCCACCTTCAGGGTCTGTCCTCTGAGCCTTCTGCTAGGGGGAGGGCTGCCTGCCGGCCAACGCCCCTTCTGCCCACCACGGTGCCCATGGGCACACGGGCACCTGTGTGTGAGAAGGCAGCCTGGCTCCTTTGGGGTGGCTCAGTGGACAGGGAGTCCTGCCTTGGACAGCCTGGGGGGGCCGCCCCAGCCCTGCGTCTGCCACACCATGGTGCCCCTCCCTCCCCTCTTGTCCCCACGAGCTCCTCCTGGTCCTCAGGTCTGACCCGCGGCACCGACTGACTGCAGCCCATGTACCTCACCCCCGAGCCTCACCCTTCTGGAACCCAAATGGTCCCGTGCCTCACAACCACCAGAGGATGTGCTGGGGGGACTCGGGTGGGGGTGTGTGCAGGGGTCCCGGGCGATGGGGGCATGTCTCAGGAGAAGGCTGGAAAAAAGCCCCCAGGCAGCTGCTCCGACCTGGCCTGGCCCAGGGTGGGTGCTGGCCTCTCCACCAGGCAGAGCCTGGGCAGTGCGTGGCTGACCCAGCAGGCCCGGCCTGGCTGGAGAAGAGGTTCAGGCTCCACACCGGGCAGACACACCATCATCCCCATGGGCCCGGGGCCACCACAGTCCACCCCAGGCTCTTGGGACCCCGGAGGGCTGGGCCTGCACTAACCCTGGGCTGGGTGTCCACCCAGGACGCCTGCCCTGAGGGCTACACCCCGTAGGTGTCAGTGACTCCAGGCCGGGGCCGCCACTGCCGGGCCACTGCAGAGGGCCTGGAGGGCCAGTTCTTGCGGGCAGGGAGGGCTGGAACTTGGGGTGACACCATGGGTGTGGGGAAGGGGCCAGGGCCCAGGGCACTGGCCATCGGACCGGCTGCTGGCCACATGGCGTGTGGAGAAAGTGCTGACCAGTGGTGCCCGGTGCCAGGCCGCAGGACAGGCGGGAGCATGCCCACCCTGGGCATGGCTGACTCAACTCCCGTTTCCAGGCACTGGAGCCCCAGAAGTGGACAGCTCTGTGCTGAGGCCACTCCAGAGAGACCCTGGGAACAGGGAGATATGGGCGCTGCCCTCCCTGACCAGTCACTTGGGTGTAGATGGGGAGGGAGGGAGAGGCCAGGACCAGGTACAGCCTGAGGGGCCAGCAGCAGGGTGGGGGCAGAACTGGGCGCCAGGCAGAGAGATGGACTTTGGTGTGAGTGTCCCCAGAATTGAGCCTGATGGCCCGCCTATAGAAGGGAGGGGGGCCCAGGGCCCAGGGCAGTACCCAGACTGCCCCCTTCTAGGACAGGGGCTCCAAGGGACAGACTGGGGGCTGCAGAGGCAGATGGGGCCCCGGGGACACTGGGAGTTCTAGGCACAGATGGGGGTTCTGGGTGCACACAGGGGCCCTGGGGCTGGGCGGAGAGGTGTCAGCGGGAGCCGAGGTCCTGACCACGTCTACCGGCCCCTCACTGCTGTGGGGGACAGAGGACAGGCAGTGTAGGGCCAATGGGGGCACAGGCTGGGGGACGCTCTGCTTTGGGGTAAGGACACCTGGGTCCAGCTGGAGACGGGACTGGAGTGATGGACTGTGAGCCTGAGAAAGGGCTGTGGGGCAGCAGGGAGCTGGCAGCCCCTCCCTGGAGGGTGGTAGGTGCTGAGCTGGGCCAGCCTCCTCCCCTACACCTTCTGGATCCCCTCAGGGGGCTGTGACAGACATCATGAGGCAGACAGGCAAGTGAAGTGACTCCTTGTGGCCCCCAGAGCTTAGACAGACACACACACACTCTCAGTCAAAATGGCCCCGGCAGTGAGCTGGGGATGACAGACTTGAAGGAGAGACTCAGAGCGGACCCAGCTTGCGCCCAGGACCCTGCACCCACAGGCCCCCTGGGGTTGGCGGCCAGCGCGGGAGCCCAGAGGACCCTGCCACACCTGGTGGGGTGGGAAGCTCCTCTGGGGAGGGTGCCCCCACCTGGGTTCAAAGTCTTGTGTGTGGAGCTGATGCCCTCCTGACCCTTCCAGCGTGAGAGCCCAGCACCCAAGCCTGTGATCTCCTGCCGGGAGATAAGACCAGAGGGCCCGGGTGAGGGGTGCGGAGTGCTGCCCTCCCCCCCCCCTGGCCTGGTCAGGGCCGGTGGAGCAGGAACGGCCCCCACCCCGGCTCTGGGCCTGAAGGGGCCCCTCTGAGCCCTGCCTGTGTCCCTGGGCCCAGCTCCTGCTGACACAGGGCTTTGGGGGGGGGGTTCAGGTTCCCGCAAGCCTGGGTGGCTTACACACACCCCGATTTAGGCCTGGTGGCGGGGACAGCAGCTCAAGTTACGAACAGCTGAACCGGGAGGCTGGGGTGGGGGCTAGCCGCAGGTGACCTTTCTCCACAGAGGCCCCAGCCGGGGGCCCAGCACCTCAAGGTACAAGCACACTCCTTGGGGTGCCCGTCCCTGCCCCTTGGGGGGGACACACTGTCTCTGGTTGGACACCTGCATGGGGACCCTCTGGCCAGCACCCAGTGGTGCTGGAGGCCTGAGTGTGAAGGAAACCGGCACCCCCAGATGGCCTCAACCTCAGCTTCCCCCTCACACACACTTCTCCACCAAGGCCAAGCGTCTACCCCAGCCTGGAGGACCCTTGCCTGACCCCAGGCCCACCCCCCACCATTGCCCAACCTTGAGACTGGAAGGACACCTACATGATGCCAGCCTCCCGCTCTGGGGACACATTCCTTGGATGAGGGGTGCTGCCAGGGTGGCGCCACGTGGGCTCCAATGGCCTGGCTTGGGGACAGATGGCAGATGACACCCACCTGCTCGTTGTGAGACATGAGTGCCCCCGTCAGGCGGGCGCCCTGGGTGCCGGGACCCTGGCTGAGGTACTGGGCTTCCCACTCCACTCTAAGGATGGGGGGGCTGATGAGAACAGCTGATTCCCATTTTAACATCCTTACGTGGGGGGCTGCTCAGAGGCATCCAGAATTTGTGGAAAACGTGCTCAGCCTTCTCTCAGATACCCGACATCTTGACCCCTCAGCACCCCCAGCCCTTGCCCCCCTCCCGGGTACCCAGGGTTGGGCACATGTTGGGGGTGGGGGGCTGGAGCCCGGCCAGCTGCCAGCTTCTCCTCCCAAGCTCAGAGCTGGTTCTGCACAGCAGCCCCCCTCCCGGCCCCAGGCCCCCCCAAGATCATGGGGCCACTCTGTTGTGGGCTGTTTGCGGCCCCTCCCGTCATCGTCGTCAAGGTGACGGCTGAGGTGCGGCTCTCAGCAGTGCCTCAGAGGTGACTGTGTGTGCCATGCCCTCCCGGGACCCCTGAGCCCCCCTTCAGGAATGTTCCGTGAATGTTCCAGCTGGTACCCGCTCCCCCCACCCTCTGCCCCCACTGCCCGCTTCCACTTCAGGTCTCTCCTGTGCCTTCACCATACACCCCAAGGTCTGAGGACCTGAAGCCCCCGTCCTGCTGCTGTGGGGGGGTTGGCAGAGGGTGGCTACCATTCACTGGTGCCCAGCACAGGGGCCTGGGCACAGGGTAGAGTCCCCCGGCCTGCCGGGGTCAGTGCAGGGCACGAGTCGTCAGAGTGGCGGCTGTGACAAGCACTCACAGCTGCGTCCTCTGGGGAGCTATTTTGGACGGGCAGGAGTTGGGGTGGGGGGTGGCGGAGCAACCCAATCTGCCGTGATGTTCCTGGCGCCCCGTGAGTCCCTGCAGCTGCTGAGGGCTCTCACCCCAAGCCCCTGGGAGCCAGCACATAGCTTTCCCACTCCCAGGCCGGGGGCCGGGGGCCGGGGGCCTGGGGGGGGGGGGTGGACCGGTGGCAGCAGCTGCAGCTAATCCCCGTTTATGTCAGAGACTCCAGAACATGAGCTGGCGGGGGGGGGGGAGCAGGGACCAGCTCAGCACACCCCTCGGGGGGAGACTCTGGGGGCCCCAGCACCCCGCTTTCCTGGGGCTCTCTGTGGCTGGCTGCCTGCATCCCCCACCAGCTGCGAGCCCCACTCCCGTGTATCCCCGGACCTGAGGGGATGGGGGGCATGAGGGAGGAGAGGAGGAAGGAGTCCTGTGATGAGCATGAAGCCCCCCAAGTCGGCCAACTCTCCAACAGCAGACAGGAGACTGGGGCGCACCCCCAATTCACACCGGGGAGAGGGGAGGGGGCAGGGCCCTGCTGTGAGACATGGTGACCCGCCGGCCCCTGGTGTCCCTGACTGGGGACGGTCGTAGGGCTTGGGGGACGGGCGGCTTCGGGGCGCGTCCACTCCCGGCTGCGAGGGGGTGGGCATAGCTTGCCTCAAGACCGACCACGCAGGGCCAGCACTGACCCCAGGGCCGGCTGACAGCAGGGGACATCCCCACCGGACCAGGGAGCAGGACGTGGCTGGTGGGCAGTGTGGTGGCCAGCATGTACTTCCGGTAGCCACACCCCCATCCACCCCCCCACCCCCCCACCCCCGCCTGGCTCTCAGGGGCCCGGTGGCCAGGACTTCCGGCTGCCCAGCCTGGCCTCACTCTGCCACACTGTGGCCGTGGGAGGGAGCTCACCCTTCCTGGTGCCAGCCGCACCAGCACGAACGGGGGACATGGTGACGGCAGCTGTGGGGGACACAGCAAGCTATGGGGTCAGGCCAGGGGCTCCTCGAGTGGTAGCGGCCTCTGTCCACCCATGCCTCCATCAGAAGCCTCCCACAGGCCCACCATGCACCCCAGCACTCGCCCCAGCCCTCCCCCCCATAGCTAGCCCCCCAAAGACTCGGTGACCCTGAGGCCTGCCTGGGTGAAACTTTGACTCTCCAGATTCCCAAGTTGTCCTGGAAAAACTGGAACGGCTGGAACTATCTAGAAGATCAAGGTCCCCCTTCTTCCCTGCCCTCCAAGACCAGGCCGTGAGCACCTGGGGGCCCACACGGGGGCCTAGGTCCCCCAACCTCGGTGCTGTGGGGCTCCCAGACCCTCATGGGCTTGGAGAACATTCTAGTCTGTTTGGGGCAGAGTGTGGCCAGATCCGGCTTTCTGGGGCTGCCTGAGGAAAGACCTCTGTCACCCTGGGCCCAGAGAATTGGGGGGATGGCTGGGTTGTGGTGGGGGGCATGGGGAGCAGGACACAGAGGCCCCGTCTCGGGACATGGACACGGCTGTGCTGTAGGGTCCAGCCTGCTGGCAGGTCCTCTCCCGGCACTCTGGGCCCTACCCCTGGTCTGGGACTCAGCACTGAGGCCGAAGTGAGTGGATGGAAGGGCGGCCAGGCACACGTGTGTACACACACACATAGCACAGTGCCTGGCAGCACCCCTCGGGGGTTTATGAGAGCCACAAGTCGGAGCTCACATGGGCCAGGTAACAGGGTGTGAGAAGGCTGCCCCCCCCCCCGCATCCTCCCCCCAGGCAGTACAATGGCCCCCGCCCCCCCACTTCCTGCTGGCCCTGGGTTCCAGACACTTTGTAAAGCAGCAACCAGGGCAGGCTGCACCTTGTTCTGCTTAAGGGGACCTGCAGGGGCTGCTGGGAGGACTTCCCTGTGGGGTCGGGGGCTGTAGGTAGGGACCAGGGGCGTCCTGAGGCCTTCCCAGCAGGGTCCCATTGGCCAGCACCCCACTTCAGGGCATGGTGAGAAGACCTGGACACATCCGGGCTCCTTCACTAGCACCCAGACACCCATAGGGCTGAGGGGGCTGGGGTGCCCAGAGGTCAGCTGCAGAGAGCTGGTGGGGTGGGGGGTTTGCAGGCCTTCAGACCCTTGAACCTGGGGGCCGGGCAGTCCACTCTGATCACCCCCACAAGGCTGTCACCACTGCAGGGGGCGGGCACTGAGGGTTCTGCTGTGTTCCAGGGGCAGTGCCTGCAGCCCTAGTGAAAGGGGGTGCTGTGGGCGAGCCCCTGCAGGGGCAACAGGGGGCACAGATATGAGGCCAGGAGGGCGAGGGGAGCAGGCCTCTGCCCAGCCCCCCAGAGGGGCCCCATCAAACCCAGATGTTCTGCCTGTTTGCTGAGGGGGTGGGAGCCAGCAGGCAGGCTGAGAGCAAAGGCCGCGGGGGTGGAGGGGGGCAGCTTGCTCCTGGGGGGCCGGCCCAAGATGCAGGCCTGAGCTGAGGGATGGGCTTCCCCCACAGTGGACTTTTGGGGCTCAGTCCAAAAAGGGGGGGGGTGCAGCTGCTTTCTCTGGAGACTGGGCTCACAGGGCGACTTGGTTAGGGATCAGCCCCCATGAGGACTTTGCAGTCAGCACCCTCAAGGGGCTGGGTGACAGACCTAGGAGGGGGTCCTGGAGGAGGAGGCAGCATCTCCCAAATGAAGCTAATGAACCAGAGGTCCCACATCTGCTCTTTCTCGGGGACCCAGGACACTCCCAGCCCAGCCTGTGTCTCCCCTCAGAGACTCAACTTTGGGGCCTCACTCACTCACCCCTCATTTGTTCACTCGCTCCTTCACTCCCTCCCTCAGTGTGGGAGGTGGGAGGCCCAGGCTCTTGGTCCAGACTGTGTCCTGGGGGAGGAGGGATAGGAGCTGGGGGGGGGGGGCAGTGCTCTGGCCTCAGAGGAGCTGGGGTCCCCATCTCCGGGTCACACAGAGGCCCGCCAGGCGCTGGGGCTCCCCAGCAGCCAGAGGGAAGCACGGGTCCTTCTGTGCACGAGTCCGGCAGCCGCCCCGGGGGAGCCCCAGGCCAGGGAGCACTGGACGGCTGGATTGCAGGCAGTGCACAGAAAGGGGAAACTGAGTCCAGGAGGCCCTGCTCTTTGTCCTGGGGGTCTGAGGCACCTCAGGGCTGGCTCCCCTCCCAAGAGGTGTGGGGGGCTCAAAGTGCTGAGCCCTCACCCCCGTGGGCTGTCTCCTCCCAGTGCTTTGCCTGGGTGCAGGGGGGGCTGGTGGCAGGGCAGTGATGAAGTGACCGGCCAATGCCCCCAGGCTGGGCTGGAATTCCTCCTCCCTGGCCTTGAGTTGGGGTCCAGGGCCTGGGCACTTGCACTATTTCTCTAAGGAAAATAGAGCGGAGAGCGCCGGGCTTTCCCGGAGGCCTCACTAAATCATGGTTGGGGGGGGGGGGGGGGTCCTGCTGCCTTAACTGCCAGAGGCCTCAGGCCTGTTTCCTCTGGCAGCGCCCTGGGGGCCGGGGGGAGGGCAGAACGCACTGGGTTACTTGCAGGGACCGTCTCTGAGCCTGCTTCTCTGGGGCCTCCCCCTCTGCACCTACGGCCAGCACACCGGGGGCTCTGGACTCAGCCCCCAAACCTCCACACAGGTCTGCTCTAGGTTCAGGCCGCCTGCTCCCACAGAGGGGGTCCCTCACTGCACCCCAAGACTGAAAGAGGCAGGTGCTCCAGAGACCACAGCCCCTGGACTCTGCAACCCCTGGCTATGGGGTGGCCGCCCTCTCTTGGACTGGCTGGCTCTCCCAACCTCCGCTTCTTGGGGTGTCTGCAGTCGTGCCCGGGGGAAGCTGGGCTCCCGCCGCCAGGCTCAGGCTGACATCCTCTGTGGGGGTAGCGTGGCCCACAGGGGGTGTGTGTGGGTGCTGGCAGTGTAGGGACAGAGCATGGTTTCTGGGTGAGGGACCTGCCGAGAACAGGGGTTCTGGGGCTCCCTGTGCCCACGGGTGACGGGACAGTGAAGAGGAGGAGCCCGGGGACAGAGGACATGGAGCAGGGTGTCTCCTCCCGGTGGGACTTTATTGGGGTGTCACAGCTAGAACCACTGGGGGACACCCCCACGCCGGGGGTCGTGCTGCTCTCTCCGCCGGCGCTCCTGCAGCAGCTGCTCCTGGACGTCGGCCCCCTCGGCCGCCGGCCTCTCGGGGAACAGGTCCGGGAAGGTGAAGGTCTGCCCGTGGGCCTGGAGGGGGCACGCAGGCTTGAGCTCACGGGCCCGACAACGGCCCCTTCATCATGCACACAGCTCGTTAAGCGGCCGGGTCGAGCGCCTGCTCTGCGGCCAGGGACAGGAAGACCGGCCGCCCGCCCCGCTGCCTTGCTGGCAAGGCTTCCATCCCAAACACCTAGAGCCCCCAGCCCAGCACAAAGGCGCTGTGAGCCGCACCCCATAAATCACGACCCTGCCGGCGAGCTGCCCGCCGCCAGCCGGCCGAGTGTGGGTGCCGCCAGCTGGGGGGTCGCGCCGCCCACCCGCCTGTCCCCGCGGTGCCGGCAGACGGCCAGGCGGGTGGGTGGTTAGGGCGGGCGCAGTGCCGGTGCTGGCCGAGTGATGACGGCCGGGCCCACCTTCCCGGCAGCTACGTGCGGGGCCCGCTGCCCAGAACGGGGAGTCTCACAGGAGGCCATTCTGCAGGGGGGGGGGGGGGGCGGCGGGCAGAAGCACAAAGATGGCAATTCATGGGAGGGGGGTGGGCAGAGGGGGCCCGGAGCTGTTTGTGGGTGCCCCTACCTGGAGCCCCCTTTGTGCCCACAGGAGCCGAGAGGTGAACCCCAATTCCAGAGCTGACCTCTAGCTGCAGAAACTCCTGAGCCCCCCAACTCCCACATCACTGTGATTAGTTCTGGGGTCGGCACAGCCCCTGCCTCTGGGGTTTGCAGTTGTGTGCGAAGATCTCTGGGTTTCGGGGGGAGGGTGTTTGCCAGTTTGGTTTCAGCCTAGAGTGCTGCCTCCCTGCTGGGGAGACACAGGGGACCCCCAGGTACCCCGACTAGTTTTTCACAAGTGTGGTGGGGCAGCCCGGGGCTTGGGGGCCACCATGGGGCGTGACAAAGACAGATGGTGACTTCACCTCAGGACAAGGCAGCTTTATGAGGCCTGGGGATGGAGACACCCTACCTGGACCTGGGGGGGGGGGGGGCTGGCATCAGGACAGTGAGGCCTGTGGAGGGTGGGCTTCTCAGGAGGGTCCTGCCACCTTGCACTCCTGCCTGGCACTCACAGGAACACTACTGCCATCTAGTGACCAGCCCGGGGGGGGGGTGTCATGGACCCAGAGAAGTGTGTGGGGGATCCCTGGAAGGTTCCAGAAGCCAGGCTGCCCACCTGCACAGGTCTGAGGAACTCCTGCTGGGGGCCGGTCTAAGGCCACCTGAATGCAGAGGCCCGAGCAGGGCTGGGGAGGGGCCCTTCTCCCCACGGCTGAGAGTCTCGGGCAAGACAGGCCACAGGGGGACTGGAGTCTTCCGCCACCCCTGACCAGACCTCGGCAGAACGTGCCAGATGCCCACCAGCCGGTTGGTCCGGAGCAGAAAGGGGCTCAAGACAGACCCGGGGCTCACCTGGCCTGTCTGTGCTGTGCTGAATCAGAAGGGCCAGCCCGGGGGGCTGTGACGGGGGTGGGGGTGGTGACAGTGGGGGGAGCAGTGACTCTGGGGAGGGGCACTAGGGAGCCCAGTTTCTGTCTGAGCAGGAGTCCCGTAGATGTCCTCCCCCCACCTGGCTCCGAAACCCAGGCTCCGACCCCGGCCCGGGCCCCCCGCACCCACCAGCTGCACGTAGGCGACCTTGTAGTCCGGCTTCTTCACCCTGACGTTCCTGTGATCCCTTTTCCTGCCGGAGCCTGTCGGGGTGGGGAGAGAGACCCGAGTCCCGGCACGAACCCAGAGAGCCCGCTAATCCCGCACCCACTTTCCAGAAAGACAAACAGGCAGGAATTAGTCTGTCTCCCCAGATGACAGCCGTCCCCCGGGGCAGCCGACGTGCCCGGCCCTGCTCAGGCCTGGCCCGCCACCTCAACGAGGGCCTCAGATCGGTGGCTGGGGGCAGGGGCCACTCGCTCGGACCCAGGGCCCGGGCTCTGATGCAGACGGGGTGGGGGGCTGGGCCCGTGTCCAGCCACATACCGTGCTGCACTCTGGTTCGCACAGCGGCCACTGGCACGTTGTAAATGCGCTCCAGGTAGTTCCTGACATCCACTCTGGTCATCCTGGGGTGGGAAGAATGCTGGAGGACAGGCTCACCCAGGGAGGGGCACTAGGGCCTGTCAAGCCCACCCCGAAACACAGCTGTTCTGTTCCAGATCAGCCTGGGGGACAGGGGACCCAGCCCCGGGTCTTCCCCATCCCTGAGTGTGGCTGTCTGGGAGTGACCTCACCCACCCTGTGCCCTGTGCTGCCACCCTGGCTATGGGCACTCTCACCCTGGCCCTGCCTGAGGCCACACTCAGGGTCCCCGCCCTGGCCTGAACCCCGACACTCACTCCAGAGGGATCCGGAACTGCACGGTGTCCAGGGGCTGAGGGTGGCCGGGCCGCACGAGCTGGACAAAGAAGTTGGTGCGAAAGACGCGGAGCTGAGGGTTGCCCAGCTGGTACAGTGGGTACCTAGGAGGAGTCAGACACCTGCTAGGACCTGGGCCCTGGGCAAGAGGGCGAGGATCTCTGCAGGTCCTGCCTGGGGACCCCCTTGATGCTGTCAATGAGTCCCACTGCTGAACCCTGCACCCTCAGGAAAGACCCCGGGGCCACTCAGGAGAGGCCAGTGGCAGAGCACCCAGGGAAGTGGGGAGCCCTGGGCCTGGAAACTGAAATATCGGGGCCTGCTGGGGGCTCAGGACCTGCTGGGGGTTCAGGACCTGCTGGGAGCTCAGGATCTGCTGGGAGCTCAGGATCTGCTGGGGGTTCAGGATCTGCTGGGGGCTCAGGACCTGCTGGGGGTTCAGGATCTGCTGGGGGCTCAGGACCTGCTGTGGGTTCAGGACCTGCTGGGGGTTCAGAACCTGCTGGGAGCTCAGGACTGCTGGGAGCTCAGGATCTGCTGGGGGCTCAGGACCTGCTGGGGGTTCAGGATCTGCTGGGGGCTCAGGACCTGCTGGGGGCTCAGGACCTGCTGGGGGTTCAGGACCTGCTGGGGGTTCAGGACCTGCTGGGAGCTCAGGACCTGCTGGGGGCTCAGGATCTGCTGGGGGCTCAGGACCTGCTGGGGGCTCAGGACCTGCTGGGGGCTCAGGACCTGCTGGGGGTTCCGGATCTGCTGGGGGTTCAGGACCTGCTGGGGGTTCAGGACCTGCTGGGGTTCAGGATCTGCTGTTGGCTCAGGACCTGCTGGGGACTCAGGACCTGCTGGGGGTTCAGGATCTGCTGGGGGCTCAGGACCTGCTGTTGGCTCAGGACCTGCTGGGGGCTCAGGACCTGCTGGGGGCTCAGGATCTGCTGGGGGCTCAGGACCTGCTGGGGGTTCAGGACCTGCTGGGGGCTCAGGACCTGCTGGGGGCTCAGGACCTGCTGGGGGTTCAGGACCTGCTGGGAGCTCAGGACCTGCTGGGGGCTCAGGATCTGCTGGGGGCTCAGGACCTGCTGGGGGCTCAGGACCTGCTGGGGGCTCAGGACCTGCTGGGGGCTCAGGACCTGCTGGGGGTTCCGGATCTGCTGGGGGTTCAGGACCTGCTGGGGGTTCAGGACCTGCTGGGGTTCAGGATCTGCTGTTGGCTCAGGACCTGCTGGGGACTCAGGATCTGCTGGGGGTTTAGGACCTGCTGGGGGTTCAGGATCTGCTGTTGGCTCAGGACCTGCTGTTGGCTCAGGACCTGCTGGGGACTCAGGATCTGCTGGGGGTTCAGGACCTGCTGGGGCTCAGGATCTGCTGGGGGCTCAGGACCTGCTGGTGGCTCAGGACCTGCTGTGGGTTCAGGACCTGCTGGGGGCTCAGGACCTGCTGGGAGCTCAGGACCTGCTGGGAGCTCAAGATCTGCTGGGAGCTCAGGACCTGCTGGGAGCTCAGGATCTGCTGGGAGCTCAGGACCTGCTGGGAGCTCAGGATCTGCTGGGAGCTCAGGACCTGCTGGGAGCTCAGGACCTGCTGGGGGCTCAGGACCTGCTGGGAGCTCAGGACCTGCTGGGAGCTCAGGACCTGCTGGGGGCTCAGGATCTGCTGGGAGCTCAGGACCTGCTGGGGTTCAGGATCTGCTGGGGGCTCAGGACCTGCTGGGAGCTCAGGATCTGCTGGGAGCTCAGGACCTGCTGGGGGTTCAGGATCTGCTGGGGGCTCAGGACCTGCTGGGGGTTCAGGATCTGCTGGGGGTTCAGGATCTGCTGGGGTTCAGGACCTGCTGGGGGTTCAGGACCTGCTGGGGACTCAGGACCTGCTGGGGACTCAGGACCTGCTGGGACTTCAGGACCTGCTGGGGGTTCAGGACCTGCTGGGGGTTCAGGACCTGCTGGGAGCTCAGGATCTGCTGGGAGCTCAGGACCTGCTGGGGGTTCAGGATCTGCTGGGGGCTCAGGACCTGCTGGGAGTTCAGGACCTGCTGGGGGTTCAGGATCTGCTGGGAGCTCAGGACCTGCTGGTGGTTCAGGACCTGCTGGGTTTCAGGACCTGCTCTGGGCTCATGACCTGCTGGGGGCTCAGGACCTGCTGGGGGTTCAGATTCTGCCTGGGGTTCAGGACCTGCTGGGAGCTCAGGACCTGCTGGGGGTTGAGGACCTGCCAGGGATTCAGGATCTGCTGGGTGCTAAGGACCTGCTGGGTTCAGGACCTGCTGGGGCCTCAGGTCCTGCTTGGGGTTCAAGTCCTGCTTGGGGTTCCGACCTGCTTGGGGTTCAGGACCTGCTGGGGGCTTTTGCCTGCTGGAGTTCATGACCTGCTTGAGATGCAGAGCCTGGGGTTCAGGTCCTGCTGGGGGCTGTTTCTGGTAGGGGTTCTGGTTCTCCTGATGTCTGGGTCCTGCTAGGGTTGCAGTGCCTTCTGGGTATTAACGTCTTATGGGGCTGTAGACCTTCTGGCGTCACATCCTATGGTGGCTCTAAACCTGCTGGAGTCCCATCCTATGGAGGCTCTAGAACTGCTGGGGTCACGTCCTACAGGGGCTCTAGACCTACTGGGGGTCTCATCCTACGGGGTCTCCTGACCTGCTGGGTTCACGTCCTACGGGGGCTCTAGACTTGCTGGGGTCCCGTCCTAGGGGGCTCTAGACCTACTGGGGTCCCATCCTACAGGGGCTCTAGACCTACTGGGGTCCCGTCCTACAGGGGCTCTAGACCTACTGGGGTCCCGTCCTACAGGGGCTCTAGACCTGCTGGGGTCCCGTCCTACAGGGGCTCTAGACCTGCTGGGGTCCCGTCCTACAGGGGCTCTAGACCTGCTGGGGTCCCATCCTACAGGGGCTCTAGACCTGCTGGGGTCCTGTCCTACAGGGGCTCTAGACCTACTGGGGTCCCATCCTACAGGGGCTCTAGACCTGCTGGGGTCCTGTCCTACAGGGGCTCTAGACCTACTGGGGTCCCATCCTACAGGGGCTCTAGACCTGCTGGGGTCCCGTCCTAGGGGGCTCTAGACCTACTGGGGTCCCATCCTACAGGGGCTCTAGACCTGCTGGGTCTCACGTCCTAGGGGGCTCTAGACCTGCTGGGTGTCATGTCCTACGGGGGCTCTAGACCTGCTGCGGTCCCATCCTTTGGGGGCTCTAGACCTGCTGGGGTCCTGTCCTATTGGGCCCAGGCCACCGGGTTCTGGTTCTGCGGTTGGTGGCTGCTCGGGCCCGGCTGCAGCTCTGCGTCTCCCTGGCGCGGGGCCTGGGGCTCCGGGTCTCTGGGCCTCGCGTCCCAGGGGTGCTTGGCCTGTGTCTGCCCCAGTCACTGCTGACACCCAGGGGTGCTGCACGGGCTGCAGCTGGGCCCCGGGGCTGTGCGGGGGTCTGTGCGGGGTCTCTGGGGGTCTGTGCGGGGTCTGTCGGGTCTGTGCGGGGTCTGTCGGGGCTGTGCGGGGTCTGTGCAAGTTCTCTGGGGGTCTGTGTGGGGTCTCTGGGGGGGTCTGTGCGGGGTCTCTGGGGGTCTGTTGGGGTCTCTGGGGGTCTGTGCGGGGTCTCTGGGGGCTGTGCGGGGTCTGTCGGGTCTGTGCAGAGTCTCTGGGGCCTGTGCGGGGTCTCTGAGGGTCTGTGCGGGGTCTGTTGGGGCTGTGCGGGGTCTCCGGGGGGCTGTGCGGGGTCTCCGGGGGGTCTGTGCGTGTTCTCTGGGGGTCTGTCAGGTCTGTGCGGGGTCTCTAGGGGCTGTGCTGGGTGTCTGGGGGTCTGTGCGGGGTCTGTCGGGTCTGTGCGGTGTCTCTCGGGTCTGTGCGGGGTCTCTGAGGGTCTGTGCGGGGTCTCTGGGGGTCTGTGCGGGGTCTCCGGGGGTCTGTGCGGGGTCTCTCGGGTCTGTGCGTTGTCTGTCAGGTCTGTGCGGGGTCCCTGGTGTCTGTGCGGGGTCTCCGGGGGTCTGTGCGGGGTCTCTCGGGGCTGTGCGGGGTCTGTGTGGGGTCTCTCAGGTCTGTGCGGGGTCCCTGGTGTCTGTGCGGGGTCCCCGGGTGTCTGTGCGGGGTCTCTCGGGTCTGTGCGTTGTCTGTCAGGTCTGTGCGGGGTCTCCGGGGCCTGTGCGGGGTCTCTCGGGTCTGTGCGGGGTCTCCGGGTGTCTGTGCGGGGTCTGTCAGGTCTGTGCGGGGTCCCTGGTGTCTGTGCGGGGTCTCTGGGGGTCTGTGCGGGGTCTCTCGGGGCTGTGCGGGGTCTATCGGGGTCTGTGTGGGGTCTCTCGAGTCTGTGAGGGGTCTCCGGGGATCTGTGCGGGGTCTCTCGGGTCTGTGCGGGGTCTCCAGGTGTCTGTGCGGGGTCTCCGGGGATCTGTGCGGGGTCTCTCGGGGCTATGCGGCGTCTCTCGGGGTCTGTGTGGGGTCTCTCGGGTCTGTGAAGGGTCTCCGGGGATCTGTGCGGGGTCTCTCGGGGCTTTGCGGGGTCTCCGGGGCCTGTGCGGGGTCTCCGGGGGTCTGTGCAGGGTCTCTCGGGCTGTGCGGGGGTCTGTCCGGGGCTGTGTGGGGTCTGTGCGGGGTGTGTGCGGGGTCTGTCCGGGGCTGTGCGGTGTCTGTCCGGGGCTGTGCGGGGGTGTGTCCGTGGTCTGTGCGGGGTCTCCAGGGCCCCTGCGTGCCCCCCGCCCCCGTCCCGCACCCGCACCCGCACTCACAGCACGTTCCGCGCCATCGTCGGCTTCCGGGGCGGCGGGCGGAAGGAGTGGCGCGCACGGCCGCAGCCCCGCCTGGCACAGCGCCCCCTGGCCGCCGGAGGCCGCACCTGCGCACCTGCCGCCCACCTGCGCGCGCACCTGGCACCGGGCACACCTGTGCGGCCGCCCGCTGGAAGCTGGCCCCGGCCGCACACCGCACACCGCGCGCCTCCCTGCGCACACCTGAGCGCGCCAAGCGCCTCCCCTGCGCACACCTGAGCGCACCGCGCGCCTACCCTGCGCACACCTGAGCACACCTCGCGCCTCCCCTGAGCACACCTGAGCACACCTGAGCGCGCCAAGCACCTCCCCTGCGCACACCTGAGCGCGCCAAGCACCTCCCCTGCGCACACCTGAGCGCGCCAAGCACCTCCCCTGCGCACACCTGAGCGCGCCAAGCACCTCCCCTGCGCACACCTGAGCGCGCCAAGCGCCTCCCTGCGCACACCTGAGCGCGCCAAGCACCTCCCCTGCGCACACCTGAGCGCGCCCTTCCTCTTCGCGCCCGGCCTGGCCGCAGCCTCCCACTCTGACTTGCCCGGGCGCCCCAAGCCCTCGACCCCCGCCCCGCCCGCCCCCGTCAACACCCGAGGCCACTGGGGCCCCCAGCCCCTCCTCCTGTCCGGAGACCGCGCCTGGACCCCCGCTGCCCCAGGCCCGCACCTCCCCTGGCTCCCGCCGCCACTCCCCACCCTGGGGTACAGCCCCACCCGCTCGCAGCCGTCCAGCAGAGCTTGGGAAGGGGCAGGGTGGCGGCCCTCTCCCCAGCCCGGGCCTCAGTGCTGTTCTTGGCCGGGCCCTGCCTGTCCTTGTCCTCAGCCTGGCCTCTGGCCTCTGGCCTCTGCAGCCGGGCCTCCCCTCGGGCCTCCCTCCGGACCCCTCCGGAGGCCTGATCACCCCTGGCCTGCTGCCGCTGGCCGGCCAGGGTCGGGGCTGGCGGGGCTCCGTCCCCCTCAGGCAGCGGGTTGGGGGAGCAGTCCAGTTCTCAGGGCCCCCAGTGCCGTCGTCGCAACTGTCATCCCAACAGCACCCCACCTCCTGAATGTTGGCGCCATGGGAGGGGTTCCTGGGAGCTGCAGAAGGCGGCCGAGGGCAGTGTGGGGCCTCAGGGGCTGGAGCCCTTTGGGGGACAGAGTTGGGACCCCACAGTGTCCCCAGTCGGTTCAGCACACAGGGGGCTTGGGGCAAACTCCTTGGTGTGGTCAGTTTGGGGGTTCAGTTTCCAGATGGCCTACCCGGAGGCTGGGGGGGGGGGTTGGCCAGTCCTCTGCAGGGGGGTCAGGAAAAGGCAGGGGTGGCCCAGCTGTGCCCCAGGGCCTGCAGGGGTGTGTGGGGCTGGCTGGCACTGACCTCTGCCGGACCCAAGGAGCCAGGAGAGGTGGGGGAGTGAGGGACCTGTGGTGGGGTCCTGAGGGCTAGCCAGGACGTGAGGCTGTTGGCTGTCCCCAAGGGCCGGGGGCCCTTACAGGGAACCTTGGGGCTGACTCAGCCCCTCCCTCAGTTCTGGAAAAGCCCACTGCCCCTCTGAACTGGGCCCCGGGCATTCTCAGGAGAGGGCACTCTCTAGCCCAAGGCCTCTCTCCCTTCCCCTCTGGCTTCCTGGAATCTTAAGTCAGCTGAGTACCTGAACACACGGCCCCATGCTGCCAGAGGCTAGGCTAGGCCTGGCTTTCTCCATCCCTTATTATGCTTAGAATGTTTAGAGGTATTTCTCTTAACGAGAGAAATACAGAAGGAGAGACAGACATACAGAGAGAACACAGAGCCCTGCTGAGCTCTGTCTGATGGTTGTGGGGATTGAACCCGGGTCCCCAGAGCCCAGGCAGGAGAGTATTTTGTAGAACCCCTCTGCTGTCTTCCCAGACCGTCATCCCAGTTATTACTTTTAATGGATTTTGTGTTTTAAAGAAAACTTTCAGACAAATTAAAACTACACCGAGATTCCATCTCACACCTGAGAGGACGGCTTCCGTCAACAGACCAGGACGTGACAGGTGTGGACGAGGTTGTGGAGAAAAGGGGCCCTGCTCCGATGCTGGGGCGGGGGGCGCAGACGGGGGCAGCCCCTGCGGGAGACGGTGTGGACGGTCCTCAGCCAAGTCAAACTGCAATCCCCTTATGACCCAGCACCGCCACTCTCGGGCACGTATCCCGAGGACACTCAGACACCACCCTGAAGGGACGCAGGCACCCTGTGTTCACAGCGGCCTTATTCGCAACGGTCAAGGGGGGAAGCAGCCTAGATGCCCACCGCCGGGTGACTGGGTAGAGAGGTCATGGGCTATAACACAGTCTGTGGAATGCTACTCTGCCGTCAGTATCACTAAGGTGAGATGGTGTCCTTTGGGACAAAATGGATGGACCTGGAGGTGATGACGCTTAGTGAAAGAGGAAAAGAGATGAGAGACGGCGAACAGATGCTTCACCCAGATGAGGAGTCCGGAGATTCGATGCACATGGACTTGCCTAAAAAGGGGGGGGGGACCAGCCAGTAACCCGTCTCTAAGACGTGTGAGAACTCTGGTGATTATCTCTGGGAGGCGGGAGGCTGGGGATGGGTGGGGAGCTTTGGTAGTGCGATGTGGAATTATAATCTTACATTCTTGTCGCCCACTAGTAATAAAAAATAAAAATGGAAAAAGAAAGATTCCAGGTTCACAGAATACACCCAATTCCCTTTGTGACCTCTCCTCCACAGCCAGCCCGTCCCCCATTTGACCAACATGGCTTGAGGCGAGGCAAGTTGGAGGGCTACCATCACCCACACCCTGGCCCAGTGACACAGCTGACCCTGGGGGCGACACCTCTCCCTAGGTGGGAGGAATGGGCCTTGACCATCACCCTCCACCGCAGCTCACTCCATGGGGTCCCCTACTGTCCAGTAAGGTCACCTAGATGTAGAGATCCTCTGAGCCCAGCAGAGCCCCCTGCCCCCATCTCTCCCCTCTGCCTCCCTCACTTGGTTCCCCCCTCCTTGCTACGGCGGGCAGTGAGGTTTGTGGGGGCTGATAAGCCCGGGGGGGGGGCAGGGGGCTGCTGGTCCAGGAGGAGGCCAGCCGGCACGTAGCCTGCAGGCCCAGCCTTGCTCAATCTGCTTATCTGACTGCATTCTGCTTTGTTTGTGACTGGCCTGATTGAAGTCTCCAACTCCTGGTGCCAAAGAGACTGGCGGCGCGGCCCCTTTCCCTCGTCACCCCCTGAGAAGCCCTAAGACCCCAGAGCAGCCCGACAGATAGTGAGAGAGCTGCTGGCCTTGGAGCTGGCCCTCTCTGGGGTTGCCAGCGCCTAAATAAACCTGCCACACACAGTCCCACCTTGAGTGCTGGCCTGGGTCTGGCCACACTGTCCCCCTGCTCTCCAGGGCCTGCTGTCCCAGGACTTCCACGCCCCTCCACCTCATCCCAGGATCAGAGCTTCAGATCCCTCCACCTTGTCTCAGGATCCCTAGTGCCTGTCTGTACTTTGTCTCTGGAATAAGCCACCCTCCCACCCTCAGATCAACTATCACTTGGTGGGGGAGGAGGATAATGTGGTCCCACAGGGTCTGGTGTCTTTCATGTGGGTTCCTGTGTCCCCATGAAGTGAGCCCTGCCCTGTGAGGTCCCAACCCCCACCCACCCTCAGCTCAGATCAAGAGGCCCACTCTCATGAAACAAAGTCTGGAAATGGTATCTGTTTCTTAAATAAAAAATTAACAGCAGGGCCGGGTGGTAGCACACTGGGCTAAGCGCACATAATACTAAGTGCAAGGACCCCCCAGAAAAATCTCGGTTTCAGTTCCAGCTCCCTACCTGCAGGGAAGTCGCTTCATAAACAGTGAAGCAGGCCTGCAGGCATCTCTCTTCCTCTCTCTCTCTCTCTCTATCTCCCTTCCTCTCTCAATTTCTCTTTGTCCCATAAAAATGGAAAAATGGCCCCCGGGAGCAGTGGATTCCTAGTGCCGGCACCAAGCCCTAGCAGTAACCCCGGAGGCAAATAAATAAATAGCGACACCACTGTTGGTGAGGACAAGAAAAATAAAACTTTATTTAAAGAGAGAATGGGGAGGAAAAGGAGAAAATCCTTTGGTCTAATCAAGGGCGTGTGTGCGTGCACGGAGGAGGGAGGTTACTTACTCAAATCAATTTATTTTTATTTTGTATTTGATAGGACGCAGAGAAATTGAGAGGGGAGGGGAGAGGAGGGGGAGATAGAGAAAAAGACCAAGAGACAAGCAGCAGCCCTGCTTCACTGCTTGTGCAGCTTTCTCCTGCAGGTGGGGGCTGGGGCCTTGAACCTGGGTCCCCAGGCAGGGTCACGTGCACACTCCACCGGGTGCACCACCACCCAGCCCCCCTCAGATTGTTTCTAGAACCCAAATTCTTCACTCCCAGCACTCTCTGGCTTTTTAATGAAGTCTGCTCCCTCTGGCCTGCGCGTAGACTGGGTCTGGACTCTGTCAGACGCTGTGAGGTCTGCTTGTCAAGCGTGGGCTCTTTCTCCATGGAAGATGCAGCGGGTCAAGCAGAGCTCCCCTCAGCCCCAAGACACAGTCAGACCCCAGGTGTTTCCTCAACAGAATGCGACCTAGACTAGAGTTCCTTTCCCGTCTGCAGTACTAGCTGTAAATAAAAGCTCTCTCTTTTAAAGAAGGCCTCTGACCAGAATTTGTTAACAGCGACCTGTATCTCCACTTGCTGGGGTGCACTGACCTTGTCCCCCCAGCACTGAGTGTCTGGCTCACTGTCTGGCCACAGCCAGAGGCCCTTGGGGGTGTCAGAGCTGCTTCTAAGCTCCAGGCAGACACCCAGGACCCCTGGGAGGTTAGCAGTAGCTTCCTTCCAGGGAGGGTGTGCCCCCAGCCCCACGCGTTAGGCTTAGGGGACTCTGACCCCCAGTCGCCCCAATCCAGGGGCAATGGGTGAGGCCTGGGGCTGAGAAGGGTCCGGGGTGGGGTGCCCCGTGAGCCCAGGCAGCAGAGGCATACAGCCTGGCCCCACAAGTCTGGGTGGAGAGATGGTGAGAGGGCCCGGGTGTGGGGAGGGGGCGGCACCCCGCAGGCAGGCAGGCAGGAAGGGATTTCCTGCCAGTCTGCCTACAGGGAGAGGGATGTGCTGACCCCCACCCACCACCCAGAATGCACACCGGGAATGCACAGGTGGTGAGGTGGTGGTGGGCCCTGAGGCAGGGGCAGGGTGGGGAGGGCCTGGGGCAGCTATGGGCCTGTTCTCTGGGCGCTTCTGCTCTCCCACCTAGTTATCCAGGGGCCTTGGTCATGAGGGTTTTGGGGGTGCAGCTTCGCCCCTCAGCCCAGCATACCATGCTCACTGCCTAAGTGCCAGAACCCCCCAAACTCCCCTCCCCCCGCGAGTGGGGTGCCCGCCTAGGAGTCAGGGCTGCGGCCAGTCCTGCTGTCCTGTGCTGTCCACACTTCTCCCGGCTTCACTCGGCCCCTGGACGTGGCTGCCCCGTGCCGTCTGTCCATTAGGGAGTGGCCCGTGTGTGTCCACTCGGCGTCTTTCCGCCCCTGCCCGGTGGCGGTGTGAGAGGGCCGCTCTCCCGGTTGGTGGGGACGGCCGAGGTGCCCCAACCTGTGGGGGCTCTTTGGAGAAGTCCTCAGCTCTCTCCTCACATGCTCACGGGGGTGTCTCTGTCCGTGTCCCTGTGTGTCCATGTCCCACGGAGCCCACAGCCAGTGTTCCTAGTGGGTGCACTGCTGGCAGGTTCCCCTCTGAATGTCTCTGGGAGCAGGTTGGGGAAAGGGTTTCCCCAGATGGGTGACCCCCAGCTCAGCCATCCAGACCTGTCCCCCCCCTTCCAGGTCAGGACTCAGCTGGGTAGTGAGGCTTGGCGGGGCTTCTGGGGCCCAGAGTGGGGTTCCTGCCCTCCAGGGTCTGGCCTGTGTGTGCCCTTCATGGGAGTGACCAGCTACTCGGCGACTTCCTGTGGGTGGCAGAGACCCTGCCTCAGCTTTGGGGGCAGCCTGGCCCTGGCAGGGGACAGCTCACAGGACAAAGCAGCCAGGCCTCTGTCCCTGGGGTGCAGGGGACAGCATGACCCTCCTTCAGGGTCCTGTGTGCAGTGGCTCCAGCCCCCCACCCCACCTCTGGGCTGAGGGTCACTGTGATCATGGGCCCTCGGTCACCTGGGGGCCAGGCCAGGGCTCAGCCCCCCCATCCCACCTCTGGGCTGAGGGTCACTGTGATCATGGGCCCTCGGTCACCTGGGGGCCAGGCCAGGGCTCAGTCCCCCACCCCACCTCTGGGCTGAGGGTCACTGTGATCATGGGTCCTCGGTCACCTGGGGGCCAGGCCAGGGCTCAGCCCCCCCCCCATCCCACCTCTGGGCTGAGGGTCACTGTGATCATGGGTCCTCGGTCACCTGGGGGCCAGGCCAAGGCTCAGCCCCCCCCATCCCACCTCTGGGCTGAGGGTCACTGTGATCATGGGTCCTCGGTCACCTGGGGGCCAGGCCAAGGCTCAGCCCCCCCCCCCCACCTCTGGGCTGAGGGTCACTGTGATCATGGGAGCCGAGACCTGCGGGCAGGTCAGGGCTCCAGGCCTGGGGCAAGACCTTTGTGAGACCTCAGAAGGAATTTATGGTTTAACTGGAAAACAACAAGAGATAAGGCTGGAATGTCCCCTCTGTCCCCCTCCCCCTGGCCTTTCCCTGGGATCTTGTGGGGCTGTGGTTGGGGTGGGGGTGCACACACAGACCTGTATTCTCTGGTGTCCCGTGAGCTCTCCCTGCTGGGCAGGGGTGGCACAACGCTGCTCGTCAGTGAGGGGACATCTGGGCCCTTTTCTGTGGGCTTGCTGTCCGGTCCCTGTGGGCGGCCATGTGGCTGTGACAGTCTCCTCATCCACCAACTCCACGCTTAAGAGAACAAGGGTGTGAGGGCTGGCCACTTTGAGTAATGCCTGTCCGCCCCAGACGGCGCTCCCAGCGTCATCTCTGGTCCGTGGTGTGAGTCCCCCACTTCTACCTGACACCCACTTCTGGCCCGGCCAGGGCTATTGATGAGGGCCGAATCCTGGGGGGGTCAGTGCCCCCCAACCCCTCAGCCAGGCCAGCTTGCTGGAGGTCAAGGGCCCAGGGCTGAGGTGGCCAGAGTCCCCAAAGGTTGGGTGGGCACACTGCTAAGTGGGGAATGAGGGCAGGGCCAGGGAGGACACTCAGGGCTCCCATCTTGGATTTTCACTTGAAGAGGAGCTTGGGGGCTGGGCTGGGGGCTGGGCGGTGGCTCACCAGGTTAAGCGCACATAGTACCAGGCACAAGGATCCTGGTTTGAGCCCCCGGCTCCCCACCTGCAGGGGTCATTTCACAGGTGGGGAAGCAGGTCTGTAGGTCTCTCCCTCTCTCTCTCCCTCTCTCTCTCTCTCCCCTCCTTTCTCGATTTCTTTCTGTCCTATCCAAAAAAAAAAAAAAAAAAAAGAGAGAGAGAGGGAAAAATGGCCTCCAGGAACAGTGATTCATAGAACAGACACCAAGTCCCAGCAGTGATCTTGAAGGCACAAAAAATAAGAGGGTGGAGGGTCAGGACCCCCTCTTTCCTGACACGGGGGCTCTAAGCTGGGAGTTCTGGGAGAGTTTGCCTGGAGGTTGGTCACACTTAAAAGAACAAAAAAGATGGGGGGGGGGGGGTTAGGGCTTTATGCATGGTCTCAGTCTATCTCCTGGGCCGGCTTGTTCATTCAGGCCGGAAGACACAGCTAGAGGGACAGACACCAGTCCCGGTGCCCTCATGTGCCCCTCACTCAGGAGTTATCTTCCCCCTTTGCAGGTTTGATCACCACCCAACACCCCAACTCCAAGGCTTTGTAGTGGAGGCCACGGTGACTGTAGGCACACACTGGAGAGTCCTCAGGGCTCCATTTGGCAGCCGCTGCGCCTGGGCCCAGAACACCCTCCAGTACAGGGCTGCCCCGAGTCCCTTGTAGGAGCTTCCTGGGGTGTCTGGTGAATATCTGTTCACTGCCTGCTCATGTCCAGGGCCTCCAGGGACAGTGACCAGCCCAGGGGACAGTTGGGGCCTAAGAGGTGGTGTGTGAGCCGAGGGTGGGGGCCAGGGCAGCTCTGTGTAGACAAGGGGGCTGAGCTTGGGGACGGCCATCTCTTCCGGTGGGGAAGGCTGGGAGATGGCACAGACTGGGGAGTCTATGTTCAGGCCACCTAGGACGTTTGTGTGTGTGTGTGTGTGTGTGTGTGTGTGTATGTGTGGCGGGGGGGGGGGGAATCAGGGGACACTGTGCTGCCTGGGACCCAGGGCCAGAGCCAGTGGGTACCTCTAGCCAGGCTTCAGCTAGGTCCCACACACTCGTGGGTCTGCCAGGACTCACTCTCTGCCTGGCAGACAGGGCCCCGGCCTGTGTCTTCCCTGTGCTGGGCTCACCGTCAGGCAGACGCGCGCGTGTGTGCACACACACCCCCCGGGGGGCTTGGGAGTCTGACCTTTTTGCTAAGGAGCACACCCTTCTGCTCCCCACTTCCAGCTCCTCGGGGCTGTTTTCTCTTGCAGACAGACAGACAGACAGATAGACATAAAGGTGGAGAGGCTGCAGGAGAGGCCATGCAAATGGTGCTCCCCCTGTGTTCCCAGGCCTCCAAGCTCCCGGCCCTGTCTTGTTTAGCCGCACCAGCCCCAGCTTCCACAGAAAGTGCAAAGCTCTAGAGTGGTGTGGACGTGAGCTGAGCAGTGCTCAGACTCTGCCCCCTGCTTCCTGCCTACAACGGTCCCCGGAGGGGTGTGGGGGCTGCCTGGCAGAGTGGAAGCACTCAGGGAACAGCAGGCCCAGGCCCCAGGGTGGGGGCGGGGGTGAGCCCCGTGGCTCCTGTGGGGTCCTTCCCTCTTGGGCCTGCACTCCACTGGCTGGGGTGTGGGGCCCAGGATGACAGCAGGCCTCCTTTTTGCCCTGGCCTGAGGCTGACAAGGGAGGTGCCCCGGGTGGGGACCGAGACTCAGCCGGGGGACACACAGAACCACACGGCCTTGTGGACCAAGGGCTCTGGGCGGCTGGACAGGAAGCTCCGTTCATTCCTTGTCATGAGTATCTGACAGGACAGAGAGGTCTTGGGGGGGGAGGATGAGAGACACCTGCAGCCCTGCAGGTAGGGACGGAGGCGGGGGGTGGGGGGTAGCTGGAACCCAGGTCCCAGTGCCTGGTAATGTGTTCAACTGGGTGGGCCTCCCTACCTAGTTCCAGAAAGGAGTTATTGATTGATGAATGAACAAATGAAAAAGAGATGGAGGTTCCAGAACATTCCACGCTGGGAGATGGTCTCAGGACCTCGGGTCTGAGAAGCCAGAGCTTCACCCACAGAACCACCTCCCACTGTCTACAGCACCACTGCTACTCTCTTTGTTACGGTTATTGTTGCTGTTGTTCTGACTAGCATTCCTAGACGCCGTGGAGCCAGGGCCTGGTCACACCAGCTGACTGTCCTGGCTACTTGTTTGTCAAAGGAAGAGACAGAGACAGAGAGAGACACCTAGCTTCAGACCATCCCCCGGTCACCTTCCACACAGTGTTCCATTTGTGGTCTGTGGAGGAGCTCCTTACCCACCCACCCACCCACCCATCCACCCCCCAGGAGAAGGGGTGTAGCCCCAGAGATTGGGGATGCCGGGCCTCTGTCCCTGGGTACAGGGCAAAAGCCAGGGTGCAGGGGACAGCATGACCCTCCCTCAGGGTCCCATGTGCAGTGGCTCCAGCTCCCCCACCCCCACCCCAGGGCAGAAGGTCACTGTGATCATGGGCCCTTGGTCACCTGAGGGCCAAGCCAGGGCCCAGCCACCCCCACCACTAGGCTGAGGGTCACTGTGATCATGGGCCCTTGGTCACCTGAGGGCCAGGCCAGGGCTCAGCCCCCCCCGCCCCCTCTGGGCTGAGGGTCACTGTGATCATGGGCCTTTGGTCACTCTAGTTCATGTCAGCCAGGCCCGGGGCAAGCCCTTTGTGAGACCTTAGAAGGAATTTATGGTTTAACTGGAAAACAAGAGATAAGGCTGGAATGTCCCCTCCGAACCCCCCCACCCCCACCCCCCGCCTTTCCCTGGGATCCAGTGGGGGCTGAGACTGACCCAGGGTCCCCAGGGACGTCCCTGCTCCTCAGGGCTCAGTGCCTCTTCATCCTGAGACACCAGCTTGTGGGAGGTGGCCTTTCTAACCTGCCTCCTTCCCCCGGGGTCTGCTCCCTGCTCACCATACCCCAGCTCTGGGGTGTCCCATGGCCCTGGGGTCCAGCTGCCACCCTCCCCACACCAGCTGGGGTCCCGCTTCACTCTCTCCTGTGGGTTTCCTAACTCCCAACCCCCGTCAGGGCAGTGGATTCACAGCGGCTGGACACTCGGACCCTGAGAGGAGACCCCACCACCCTGGGGACCCCAGGACGGCTGCTCTGGCCAGGGTCTGGGCAAAGTCAAGTGATACTTGCTCTGTGTTTGTCCATATTTGGTCATGAAACTGTCCCCTGAAGGAGACACAGTCCTGAGACCAGGAGACTCCCACGCCTGTCCCTGCTGTCCCCTGCCCTTGCTGGCGTCTCCTCTCCAGAATGGGGGGTGGGGGGCTGGGGGTGGGGTGGGAGTGCACCCCCCATTCAGGTACCACAGTCTTCATGCGAGCACTGGGCACCCATGGCAGACAGCTTCTTCCAGAGATGCCCTGGCCCTCAGGACTGGATCAGACAGGCACAGAGGACAGCCGGCCTGGAGGCAGGGAGCAGCCACACACACCGGGTCTGCCCCCCAACCTGGGCAGCCGGGGAAGCGGGAGGTATCCTGTTGTGTCAGCCTCCCTCTGGGGGGGCTTTGTTGTGGGCTGGGAAGACAAAGAGGGTACTAATGTCTTCCTTCTGGGGTATCAATCACCCAGCCCCATTGTCATGCTGGGCTCTAAATAGATTCCCAGCCTGGCCCAAGCCTTTGAGTCTGGGACCAACCACACTCCAAAAGCACCCCCAGCACCACCCCCAGCAGAATGGCCTGGGGGTCTGCATGTGCGGTTTGCTCCCTGGGGTGGTCTTCCAAGTGTCTGCTGGTATGCTCCCCCCTGGGGCTATGCACAGACCCCACTCTTCGCCATGACCCTGGGCCCTGATCTGCAGAGTCCCCGCTCTGTCCAGAACTCTGGGCTGCAGACCCTCTTAATTCTCCTTCTCCTTCTCCTTCTTCTTGTTTGCTTTATCAGAGCCCTGCTCAGCTCTGGGTGATGGTGGTGCAGGGGACTGAATCTGGGACTCAGAGCTCTCCTGTATTTTTATTTATTTTAAATTTATGTTTTATTTTTTATTAGTGATTTAACATTGATTTACAAGATTGTAAGACAAAGATAGGGCTGTAATTCCATACAGTTCTGGTGTCCATTCTCTCCATTGGAAGCTTCCCTATTTTTTAAATATTCATTTATTATTTATTCCCTTTTGTTGCCATTGTTATTTTATTATTGTAGTTATTATTGATGTCGTTGTTGTTGGATAGGACAGAGAGAAATGGAGAGAGGAGGGGAAGACAGAGAGGGGGAGAGAAAGACAGACACCTACAGACCTGCTTCACTGCCTGTGAAGCGACTCCCCTGCAGGTGGGGAGCTGGGGGCTCGAACCGGGATCCTTACGCTGGTCCTTGCACTTTGTGCCACGTGTGCTTAACCCGCTGCGCTACCGCCCGACTCCCAGCTTCCCTATTCTTTATCCCTCTGGGAATATGGACCGAAATCCTTTATGGGGAGCAGAAAGTGGGAGTTCTGGCTTCTGTCATTGTTTCTCCACTGGACATGGGTGTTGGCAGGTGGATCAATACCCCCAGTCTGTCTCTGTCTGTCCCTAGTGGGGCAGGGCTCTGGGGAGGTGGGGTTCCAGGATACAGTGGGTGAGGTTGTCTGCCCGGGGAAGTAAGGTTGGCATCATGGTAGCGTCTGCAACTTGGCGGCTGAAAGGCAGTAAGATGCAAAACAGGACAAAATATTTAATAAACAGGAACCATAAAGTGGGTATAGAGCAAATGAGAATAGGGACCTCAGGGCAGAAGGAAACTGGGAAGTCTATTTTAGGAATGTTCATAGGAGCATATGTCTTAGTAATCTTTGTTTGAGCTTGGTAGCTAACATGGGCATGGGCCAGAAATCTTGTCTGGGGAGAGTGGAGAGTTGAACTAGGGAGCAGGATGGGGCAGAGAGCTGCTCTTAAACTTGAAGAAGAAATATGGATGCAGTTAACTCTTTACCACAATGATTGGACCTAGGGCCCGTATCTATTCATATTTTCACAGGAGCCTGTGTGACCTCTGAGTCCCTGTCAGTCTGAGCTCGCAGTTCATAGTCACAACTGGGAACATTCTAGACTTCACTCATTTCAGGATCTGTCTTCCTGAGTGGCAGAGTAGGCTGACCAGCCTCACTGCAGAGCGTGGGGAGTCCTTACCACTGCTAGTCCATTGTGCAGGTAGCAGTCCTAAAGAAAGTCACAAGAGGTCTTATGATGACGTTCCTGATGGAGGTGAGCAGTGATGGTGGAGAGAGGGGTCTGTGAGAGGCTTAGGCCCATCATGTCTGTGTGGGAATCCCAGGACTCCCTGAGTTGGGCCCCAGGTGATGGGGCGGCCTGGTAGTGACCAAGAAGGCCTCTCTAAGTGGGCCAGTCTCCTGCCCTCATCCAGCGTTTGTCGTCCCTTCATCTGACGAGCTTAGACTTTGTCCCAGTTGTTAAAGTGTC